>NC_088863.1:70663837-70948229 GCF_032884065.1 Artemia franciscana
AGGGGCATTAATACAAAAGAAGAAAAAAAAACTAAAAAGAAAATACTAAAAAAAACTAAAAAGATAAAAAACTAAAAAAAACAAAAAAGGTAAAAAATTAAAAGCTAAAAAAGAAAAAAAACTAAAACAAAAAATAAAAAAAGGTAAAAACTACAAAAAAAACTAAAAAGAAAAAAACAACTAAAAACTAATATAAAAACTAAAAAAACTAAAAACTGAAAAAGAAAAAAAAACTAAAAAAAGGAAAAAAACTGAAAAATAAAGGAGGAAAAGAAAACTAAGAGCCGCGACACAGGGAATATAAATGACGACCGGGACACTCGAAGAGAAATTACAGACCGGGACACCGGGACACAAACGACGACCGGTACACAGGGAATATAAATGAGGACGGGGACACAAGGAATGTTCGATTAGCAATCACCATAAACAAAGCTCAAGGGCAATCATTAGAATAATGAGGCATAGATCTGAATACGGATTGTTTTTCCCATGGACAATTTTACTTTGCATGTTCAAGAGTCGGTAAACCTGACAATCTATTTATATGCAGAGACAATGGGACATCGAAGAATGTTGTATATTCGCAAGTTTTACGTAGTTAAAAACATATATATATATATCTATAACGAAAAGAGAAATCTTTTCTCTTTTATCTGTATTCACAGGTGGGACACAGGGACACAACTACAATGGCACGTGACTACTATGGCGCGTAACGACTTACACGCACGGGGAGGCTTGGGAGTGGTCCCTGTGTATATATATATATATATGTATATATATATATATATATTTATATACTAGCTGTTGGGGTGGCGCTTCGCGCCACCCCAACACCTAGTTGGTGGGGCGCTTCGCGCCCCCCCAAGCCGCCCCTCGCGCGTAAGTCGTTACGCGCCATATTAGTTACGCGCCATTGTAGTTGTGTCCCTGTGTCCCCCCTGTGAATATAGATAGATTTATATATGTGTTTCAAACTACGTAAAAATTGCGAATATACAACATTTTTGGCTTTCCCACTACTGGGAGCTTTCCGTTTCCAATTGCCAGCAATTGATCTGAAAATGTTTGACCAGAGTCATCGTTTTGCAATCGGACACGCATATTTGTAGTTAATTTTAATATTTTTACGTGTGCCCATAATTTAGAATTTTTCAGGCAAGCATTCATTTCGTCTGCAGGAGTTAAACTACGTAAAAATTGCGAATATACAACATTCTTGGCTTTCCCATTGTCTGTGCATATACAAAGCCGTATGTACTAATAATGACGTCATATATAAACGCTCTTTTTACAAACAAACAAACATGCAAACACACAACCCGTTTTTATATAGATAGATAGATAGATAGATACAATACAAATTAACTGCGTAAAACTTGCGAATATACAACATTCTTCGCTGTCCAATTGTCGCTGCATATAAATAGATTGTCAGGTTTACCGACCCTCGAACATGCAACGTACAATTGTCCATGGGAAAAACAATCAGTATTAAGATCTATACCACATTTTTCTAATGATTGACCTTGAGCTTTGTTAATGGTGATTGCAGATGCTAATCGAATTGGGAATTGCAATCTTTTAAATTGAAAAGGCAGATCCGTTGGAATCATGGGAATGCGAGGAATAAGAACAGCCTCACCCTCAAAAGGCCCTGTCAAGATTGTGGCCTCTATTAGGTTTTCCATTGTTTTTTTTACGGCAAGTCGCGTGCCATTGCAAAGCTTTGGTGGGTTGATATTTCTTAGAAGTATTATTGGTACGCCTATTTTTAGTTGTAGCACGTGTGGTGGAAACCCTGAAAGATCTATGGAATTAAAAATTCAGATGGATAATTAACCGCTTCATTTGGTTCCAAAACTGTGTCGACTGACTTGTAAAGGACTGCCTGGTCTCGAATCTTGGTCAAAACAATATTGTTGATTTCGTGGACGTCTATATTTTGGGTGCGAGAATCGCTCTTTCACTTAGCCATTTATTATTTTTATAAGATTTTAGAATATTCGGAAATACTTTTTCAATCACTTCATTTTTGGACGTCACTAAATTACAGAAATCAGCAGGTAGTTGTATACGTCCTGAAATTGAGTCTATCGTATCATAAATGTCTTTTTGTTCCGACGTTAACTTGGAAATGTTATTTTGTACATATGACAATAGATCACTCGTACTGTAACCTTGTTCACGATCCAATTCTACACATGTCGAAACAGCAGCGATACGGTTAGGTGAATGCATTCCCAAATCCTGAAGAGGTTTGTTTGCCATACGTACGCACAAATCTTCTATAATAACTAAAGTGTAGTTATAAATTTCTGATGTAAAATCAAAAGTCATATCTGACGTCTCTAACTGTTTTCGATTTAGTATATCTTCGGACATTTTTGACTTATATTTTTCCCATAACTCTGTAGGAGCTGATGGAGAGCAAGTTGTTAAAATGATGCCAAACAATGCACGAATTTGACTTGGAGTTGATGTTTCGCACGCGTCATTGATGCAGTTATCCCAGTGTTGGTCATTCTCCAATAAATTCAAAGCTTGGCATGCACTACGGTAAGTGTCATGTATAGTACCGTTTACAGTTCTCAAGTACTCAAAGGATGTCGGACCGGGTACATTCACCAAAAGCAGGCGTAGAAAGAAGCATTCATGTTGATTGGGGTGAACGGTGTAGATTCTTCCTATCGTGGTATCTTTGAAGATGGTTGGCCGTCGACTGACTTACCCTGTTTTCGACGTTCAAATACTTTATTTTTAGTATTCCACGTGTAATACGAAGGCACTTCAGTATACAGCAGTTCTTTTTGCAAAAGAATCATTTTTGCAAAGCAAAAAAAAGCTGTTAATTTTGTATCCGGTGGATTCAGGGCTCTTTGTTGCACGTTGGTTTCCGAGAAATAAACACGTTGACCATTCTGTAAATGTACCGCTAAGTGAACAACAGCTGGACTACGTTCATGTATCGGAAATGAACGAATTCGCCAAACAGCTTCATTACTGCTTATGTATCTTCCAGCCTGATATTGTACGATTTCGTCCAAATCTTTGATTTCGGGCTGCAAGCCAAAAACTGCCATGTCACTGCCTTTGTTGACGTATTTACATAATTATTTGATTGCCTTTACGGAGTTACAGTATTCAACGTTTATGTGTGCATTAAATGTTTTTGATAATAATGGGGAATATGGAACAACCCACTGGTTATCTACTTCGATGGTGGTACTGTTGCCATTGTAGGTTCTTCAGTCATTTTACAATCAGAAATTTCTCTTTCAACGGTCTTCTTACAATTAAAAATTTGTCTTTGAACGATATTCTTAAATACCTGTGTCCTGGTCGTCATTTATATTCCCTGTGTCTTGGTCGTCATTTGTATCCCGGTATCCCAGTCTGTAATTTCTCTTTGAGTGTCCAGGTCGTTATTTATATTCCCTCTGTCCCAGTCGTCATTTGTGTCCCGGTCTGTAATTTCTCTTTGAGTGTTTTTTCTTTTTAGTATTTTTTAGTTTTTTACATTTTTTCTTTTTTCAGTTTTCTTTTTCTTCTTTATTTTTCAGCTTCACTATGAAATACATATCGCCGAACCTTTGTTTTTTTAACTAAAATCTGGTAGGCATTGATGACCTTATCCAAGTCAAAATCCCAAACCCAAGCATCATCGCTATCATTTTCAGTTTTGATATGTTTTGACTCTCGCTGTCAAGGTGGATCTTCATCTAACTGCGCGGTTTTGCGTTCTTTAGCCTCAAGCCTGTTTCCTTGCTGTTCTTTTGATTCCTCGGCACGCTTTCTTTTCTGACTTTCTCTATCAGCAGCAAATTGTTTGGCATAGACTCTTTGAGCATCTTCATCGGCTTTTGCCATTGTAAGTTCATCAGTCATTTTAAACTTAAACATTAATAGATTTCTACGTGAACATATATGTCTTAAATATCTTTAATGACGTATATGTCTTAAATATCTTTAATCACCATCATAGCAAAAATGACGACAACTAACTTGATGACGTCAGTCGACACAGAAACATGACGTCACCTGACAGACAGACACACAGACAGACAACTTATTTTTATGTATATAGATATATATATATATATATATATATATATATATATATATATATATATATATATATATATATATATATATATATTTATTATTATTATTTAAGAATTAACGACGCTTCTTGACTACGAAGGTCCCTGCGTCGGCCCCGCAGTGCATTCCTGCAGGGTGATTCGATCTCTGGGTCCCGTATTACCAAGGTAAGGTCAAATCCACTGCGCCACCACAGGACTATATGTATATATATATATATATATATATATATATATATATATATATATCTACATATATAACGGACAGACAACTTATTTTTATATATATAAATTTATATATATATATATATATATATATATATATATATATATATATATATATATATATATATATATATATATATATATCTATATATATAAAAATAAGTTGTTTGTCTGTCTGTCGACTGACGTCATGTTTGTGTGTCGACTGACGTCATGTTTTTCGACTGACGTCATTATAAGGATTGAGCTGTAGTCGTCTGACGTCATGTTTGTCGACTAACGAAACTACAGACCGGGACACCGGGACACAAATGACGTGTTATGTCTGTTATAACGTAATAGAGGCAACAATCTTGACAGGGCCTTTTGAGGGTGAGGCTTTTCTTATTCCACGCATTCTCACGATTCCAATGGATCTGCCTTTTCAACCTAAAAGATTGCAATTCCCAATTTGATTAGCATATTTAGTTTTCAGTCCAGAACCACTAAAGCTATTATGTAAATATCAAAAATATTTATGTTGTCTGAGCAATAATTTTTAGTTTTATTTCAAGATACAGGGAATATAAATGACGACCCGGAAACAGGGACACAACTACAACGGGGACGCCGGGGGGCACAGGGGGATATATAAATGACGACGGCAACAAAGGAAATGGTCGATTAGCAATCACCATCAACAAAGCTCAAGGGCAATCAATAGAATCATGAGGTATAGATCTGAATACGGATTGTTTTCCCATGGACCATTATGCGTTGCATGTTCAAGAGTCGGTAAACCTGACAATCTATTTATATGCACAGACGATGGGACAGCAAAGAATGTTGTATATTCGCAAGTTTTACGTAGTTAAAAACACATATATATATATATATATATATATATATATATATATATATATATATATATATATATATATATCTATATTCACAGGTGGGACATACGGACACAACTATAATGGCGCGTTAACTAATATGGCGCGTAACGACTTACGCGTGCGGGGGGCTTGGGGGGGGGGGCGCAGAGCGCCCCCACCAACTAGGTGTTGGGGTGGCACGAAGCGCCACCCCAACAGCTAGTATATATATATCTATATCTTCTATATATATAAAAATAAGTTGTCTGTGGATGGATGGATGGATGGATGTGTGGATGGATGTGTCAGGTGACGTCACCTGAAAAAACTGGATTAGGTGACGTCAAAACTGAAAAAACTAAAAAAAGGCAAAAACTACAAAAAAAACTAAAAACTAATAAAAAAAATAAAAAAGCTAAAAAACTAAAAAAACTATAAAGGTAAAAACCAATAAAAAACTAAAAAAAAAACTGAAAAAACTAAAAAAAGGCAAAAACTACAAAAAAAAAACTAAAAACTAATAAAAAAAGTAAAAAAAGCTAAAAAACTAAAAAAACTAAAAAAACTAAAAAAAGGTAAAAAACTAAAAAAAATAAAAAATAAAAAAAAAACTAAAAAAAGGAAAAAACTGAAAAATAAGCTAAAATAAAGGTAAAAACCAATAAAAAACTAAAAAAAAAAGGAAAAAACTAATAAATGACGACACTCAAAGAGAAAGCGACCAGGACAAAAAACTAAAAAAAAAGGCAAAAACTACAAAAAAACTAAAAACTAATAAAAAAAATAAAAAAGCTAAAAAACTAAAAAAACTAAAAAAAGGTAAAAAACTAAAAAAACTAAAAACTAAAAAAAAACTAAAAAAGGTAAAAACTAAAAGAACTAAAAAAGAAAAAAATAAATGACGACACTCAAAGAGAAAGCGACCAGGACAAAAGGAATGTTCGATTAGCAATCAACAAAGCACCGGGACACAGGGAGTATAAATGACGACCAGGACACAAGTAAAAAAAAAAATTAACAAAACTAAAAAGAAGGTAAAAACTACAAAAAAACTAAAAAGAAAAAAAAACTAAAAACTAATAAAAAAACTAAAAAATCTAAAAATCTAAATAAACTAAAAAAGAAAAAAAAAGGAAAAAAATAAAGGAGAAAAACAAAACTAAAAAACGAATGTATATACAGACCGGGACACCGGGATACAAATGATGACCGGGACCCGGGACACAGGGAATATAAATGACGACCGGGACACAGGGACACAACTACAACGGGGACACCGGGGGAAACAGGGGGATAACCTGACAATCTATTTATATGCAAAGACAATGGGACAGCAAAGAATGTTGTATATTCGCAAGTTTTACGTAGTTAAAACCATATATATATATATATATCTATATTCACAGGTGGGACATAGGGGACACAACTACAATGGCGCGTAACTATTATGGCGCGTAACGACTTACGCGCGCGGGGGGGCTTGGGGGGGGCGCGAAGCGCCCCCACCAACTAGGTGTTGGGGTGGCGCGAAGCGCCACCCCAACAGCTAGTATATATATATAAATAAGTTGTCTGTCCGTTACGCCAGATTATATCTTCTATATATATAAAGAAAACAAAGTAGAATGTAAAAACTGGAAATTGCATAAATATTTCAAAATATTTTGACAATAGACTAAAGTAATTCGAAAAAGAAAAATGGTAAAAAACTAAAAAAAACTAAAGAGAAAAAACTAAAAAAAAAATTTAAAAATTAAAAAATTAAAAAAAGAAAAAACCTAAAAAGAAAAAACGTAAAAAAATAAAAAAGATAAAAAACTAAAAAAAAAACTAAAAAAAGCTAAAAAACTAAAAAAAAGAAAAAACTAAAAAAAACTGGGAATTGCACAAATATTTCAATATATTTGACAATAGGTTAAAGTAATTCGAAAACCTTAAAACAGATACCCCAAATTTTGAGGTTTATTATAAATTGTTGGAGCTTTAGCATGCTTGGCACGTAAAGATTTTTCCAAGTGTCAATCTTAGAATGAACATTGACAAATCGAAGAAAACAAATCAATAAAAAGAAGAAACTAAAAAAAAGAAAAACTAAAAAAGAAAAAAACTAAGAAAAGAAAAAACTGAAAAAGAAAATAACTAAAAAAGAAACTGTATATATAAAATATAAAATATATATATGTATATATATATAAAAATAAGTTGTATATATGCATGTTTGTTTGTTTGTGGGCTTGCATTTGACGTCATCTATATCTTCTATATATATATAAAAATAAGTTGCCTGTGTGTGTGCATTTCAAGTGACGTCATGTTTGTGTGTCGACTGACGTCATGTTTGTCGACTGACGAAATTACAGACCGGGACATCGGGACACAAATGACGACCGGGACGCAGGAAGATAATGACGACCGGATAATGATATAATGATACGGATATAATGATACGGGACCCAGAGATCCCGTATTACCAAGCTAAGGTCAAATCCACTGCGCCACCACAGGACTATATGTATATATATATGTAAAAACTGGAAATTGCATAAATATTTCGAAATATTTTGACAATAGACTAAAGTAATTCGAAACAAGAAAAATGGTAAAAAACTAAAAAAAAACTAAAAAGAAAAACTAAAAAAAAATTTAAAAATTAAAAAGATTAAAAAAACAAAAAAACCTAAAAAGAAAAAACGTAAAAAAATAAAAAAAATAAAAAACTAAAAAAAAAACTAAAAAAAGTTAAAAAACTAAAAAAAAAGAAAAAACTAAAAAAAAACTGGGAATTGCACAAATATTTCAATATATTTTGACAATAGATTAAAGTAATTCGAAAACTTTAAAACATATACCCCAAATTTTGAGGTTTAATATAAATTGTTGGAGCTTTAGCATGCTTGGCACGTAAAGATTTTTCCAAGTGTCAATGTTAAAATGAATATTGACAAATTGAAGAAAACAAATCAATAAAAAGAAGAAACTAAAAAAAAGAAAAAACTAAAAAAGAAAAAAAACTAAAGAAGAAACTGTATCTATATATATAAAAATCTATATATATAAAAATAAGCTGTCTGTCTTTTATGTGTGTTACACTATGTCTGTTACGCCAGATTATATCTTATCTATATATAAAAATAAGTTGTATCTATTTTCGTATTGAGGGTTTGCATATGACATCTGAAAAATAAAGAAGAAAAAGAAAACTGAAAAAAGAAAAATATTAAAAAACTAATAAAAACTAAAAAGAAAAAACTAAAAAAAAAACTAAAAAATAAAAAAAACTTAAAAAAAGAAAAAACTTAAAAAGAAAAAATGTAAAAAAAATAAAAAAATAAAAAGGTAAAAAACTAAAAAGAAAAAAAACTAAAAAAAGCTAAACAACTAAAAAAAGAAAAAACTAAAAAAACTGGGAATTGCACAAATATTTCAATATATTTTGACAAAAGATTAAGGTAATTCGAAAACCTTAAAAAAGATACCCAAAATTTGAGGTTTATTATAAATTGTTGGAGCTTCAGCTTGCTTGGTACGTAAAGATTTTTCCAAGTGTCAATGTTAGAATGAACATTGACAAATTGAAGAAAACTAATCAATAAAAAGAAGAAACTTAAAAAAGAAAAACTAAAAAAAGAAAAAACTAAGAAAAGAAAAAACTAAAAAAGAAAAAAAACTGAAATGAAATGACTTGGACACAGGGACACAACTACAAAGGGGACGCCGGGGGCACAGGGGGATATATAAATGACGACGGGGACACAGGGAATGTTCGATTAGCAATCACCATCAACAAAGCTCAAGGGCAATCGTTAGAAAAATGCGGTATAGATATGAATCCGGGTTGTTTTCCCATGGACAATTATTATGTTGCATGTTCAAGAGTTGGTAAACCTGACAATCTATTTATATGGACCGACAATAGGACAGCAAAGAATGTTGTATATTCGCAAGTTTTACGTAGTTAAATATATATATATATATATATATATATATATAAATATATATATATATATATATATATATATATATATATATATATATATATATATATATATACTAGCTGTTGGGGTGGCGCTTCGCGCCACCCCAACAGGCTTTTCCCATGCTTTTCCCATTTCCCATGCTTTCCCCACCAACAGGCTTTTCCCATTTTCTTTTCCCATGGACCATTATGCGTTGCATGTTCAAGAGTCGGTAAACCTGTAGTGGGACACAGGGACACAACTACAATGGCACGTAACTAATATGGCACGTAACAACTTACGCTCGCGGGGGGGCTTATATATATATATATCTATACTAGCTGTTGGGGTGGCGCTTCGCGCCATCCCAACACCTAGTTGGTGGGGGCGCTTCGCGCCCCCCCCCAAGCCCCCCCGCGCGCGTAAGTCGTTACGCGCCATATTAGTTACGCGCCATTGTAGTTGTGTCCCTATGTCCCACCTGTGAATATATATATATATATATATATATATATATATATATATATATATATATATATATATATATATATATGTTTTTAACTACGTAAAACTTGCGAATATACAACATTCTTTGCTTTCCCATCGTCTGTGCATATAAATAGATTGTCAGGTTTACCGACTCTTGAACATGCAACGCATAATGGTCCATGGGGAAACAATCCGTATTCAGATCTATACCTCATGATTCTATTGATTGCCCTTGAGCTTTGTTGATGGTGATTGCTAATCGACCATTTCCTTTGTTGCCGTCGTTATTTATATATTCCCCTGTGCCCCCCGGCGTCCCCGTTGTAGTTTTGTCCCTGTGTCCGGGTCGTCATTTATATTCCCTGTGTCCCCGTCGTCATTTGTGTCCCGGTGTCCCAGTCTGTGATTTCTATTTGAGTGTCCCGGGCGTCATTTATATTCGTCAGGATATTGTAGGGCATCGTAGCATCGATGAGTTTAAGCAATTCTTGTCAACTGATTGTTTCGCCTATATAGAATATTATCTCGAGGTAAGAACTGATCACCGACCACAAGGATTGCCACTTTGTTGATAGTTGCGTATCAGGAGGCATCCATTCGATTGCTGTTTTTAAGCAGAAGCACTAAATTATTATTTTTGTGGAAAAGATGATATATATAAATATATATATATATTTTCTTTTTAGTTTTCTTGTAGTTTTTACCTTTTTTAGTTTTTTTCTTCTTTTGTATTAATGCTAAGGCCAAGGTTCAAACCTGGAGCCTCTCGGACCTAGAACCTGAAACATAACGCTTTACCAACTCAGCTACTTCGGCGTGAATACATTCGTTTTGAGCAGCTTCCTCGGGTGTTGCCATTGTAGGTTCTTCAGTCATTTTACAATTAGAAATTTCTCTTTCAACGGTCTTCTTACAATTAAAAATTTGTCTTTGAACGATAGTCTTAAATACCTGTGTCCTGGTCGTCATTTATATTGCCTGTGTCCCGGTCGTCATTTGTGTCCCGGTATCCCAGTCTGTAATTTCTCCTTGAGTGTCCCGGTCGTTATTTATATTCCCTCTGTCCCGGTCGTCATTTGTGTCCCGGTCTGTAATTTCTCTTTGAGTGCTTTTTCTTTTTAGTATTTTTTAGTTTTTTACATTTTTTCTTTTTTCAGTTTTCTTTTTCTTCTTTATTTTTCAGCTTCACTATGAAATATATATCGCCGAACCTTTGTTTTTTTAACTAAAATCTGGTAGGCATTGATGACCTTATCCAAGTCAAAATCCCAAACCCAATCATCATCGCTATCATTTTCAGTTTTGATATGTTTTGACTCTCGCTGTCCAGGTGGATCTTCATCTAACTGCGCGGTTTTGCGTTCTTTAGCCTCAAGCCTGTTTCCTTGCTGTTCTTTTGATTCCTCGGCATGCTTTCTTTTCTGACTTTCTCTATCAGCAGCAAGTTTTTTGGCATAGACTCTTTGAGCATCTTCATCGGCTTTTGCCATTGTAAGTTCATCAGTCATTTTAAACTTAAACATTATTAGATTTCTACGTGAACATATGTCTTAAATATCTTGAATGACGTCACCGTCGTAGCAAAAATGACGACAACTAACTTGATGACGTCAGTCAACACAGAAACATGACGTCACCTGACAGACAGACAGACACACAGACAGACAACTAATTTATATATATATATATATATATATTTATATATATATATATATATATATATATATATATATATATATATATATATATATATATATATATATATATATATATATGTATATATATATATATATATATATATTATATATATATATATGTATATATATATATATATATATATATATATATATATATATATATATATATATATATATATATATATATATAAATAAGTTGTCTGTGTGTCTGTGTGTCGAGTGACGTCATGTTTGTGTGTCGACTGATGTTATATTTGTCGACTGACGAAATTAAAGACCGGGACATCGGGACGCAAATGACGACCGGGACATAGGGAATATAAATGACGGACCGGGACACTCAAAGAGAAAGCGACCGGGACACAAGGAATGTTCGATTAGCAATCATCATCAACAAAGCACCGGGACACAAATGACGACCGGGACACAGGGGATATAAATGACGACCAGAACACTCAAAGAAAATTACAGACCGGGACACCGGAACACAAATGACGACCGGGACAAAAATGACGACCGGGACACCAGGACACAGGGAATATAAATGACGACCGGGACACTCAAAGAGAAATTACAGAGTGGGACAACGGGACACAGGGAAACAACAACAACGGGGACACCGGGGGGGCACAGGGGGATATATAAATGACGACGGGGACACAGGGAATGTTCGATTAGCAATCACCATCAACAAAGCTCAAGGGCAATCATTAGAATAATGAGGTATAGATCTGAATACAGATTATTTTTCCCATAGACAATTATATGTTTCATGTTCAAGAGTCGGTAAACCTGACAATCTATTTATATACACAGACAATGGGACAGCCAAGAATGTTGTATATTCGCAAGTTTTACGTAGTTAAAGATAATATGTATATATATATATATATATATATATATATATATATATATATATATATATATATATATATATATATATATATATATATATATATTCACAGGTGGGACACAGGGACACAACTACAATGGCGCGTAACTAATATGGCGCTTAATGACATACGCGCGCGGGGGGGCTTGGGGGGCGCGAAGTGCCCCCAACAACTAGGTGTTGGGGTGGCTCGAAGCGCCACCCAATAGCTAGTATATATATATATATATATATATATATATATATATATATATATATATTATATATATATAATATATAATATATATATATATATATATATATATATATATATATATATATATATATATATATATATATATATATATATATATATATATATATATATTTTTTAACTACGTAAAACTTACGAATATACAACATACTTCGCTATTCCATTGTCTGTGCATATATTTAGATTGTCAGGTTTACCGACTCTTGAACATGCAACATATAATTGTCCATGGGAAAAACAATCCGTATTCAGATCTATGCCTCATTATTCTAATGATTGCCCTTGAGCTTTGTTGATGGTGATTGGTAATCGAACATTCGCTGTTTCCCCGTCGTCATGTATATATCCCCCCTGTGCCATCCGGCCTCCTGTTGTAGTTGTGTCACCGTGTCCCGGTCGTCATTTATATTCCCTGTGTCCCGATCGTCATTTGTGTCCCGGTGTCCAAGTCTGTACTTTATCTTTGAGTTGCCCGGTCGTCATTTATATTCCCTGTATCCTGGTGTCCCGTCGTCATTTGTGTCCCGGTATCCCGGTCCGTAATTTCTCTTTGAGTGTCCCGGTCGTCATTTATATTCCCTGTGTCCCGGTCGTCATCGTATAATGACGTCATATACAAAGCCTTATATCCTTATAATGACGACATATGCAAACCCACAAACAAACAAACATGCACAGATACAACTTGTTTATATATATATATATATACATATATATATATATATATATATATATATATATATATATATATATATATATATATATATATTTATATATATATATATATATATATATATATATATATATATATATATATATATATATATATAGATATAGTTTGTTTTTTAGTTTTTTCTTTTTTAGTTTTTCGTTTTTTAGTTTTGCAGCTTTTTAAGTTTTTTTTGTTTTCCCATGGACCATTATATGTTGCAGGTTCAAGAGTCGGTAAACCTGACAATCTATTTATATGCACAGACAATGGGACAGCAAAGAATGTTGTATATTCGCAAGTTTTACGTAGTCAAAAACACAAATATATATATATATATATATATATATATATATATATATATATATATATATATATATATCTATATTGGTATATTGGGGTAGCGCTTCGCGCCACCCCAACACCTAGTTGGTGGGGACACTTAGCGCCCCCCCAAGCGCCCCCGCGCGCGCAAGTCGTTACGCACCATATTAGCTACGCGCCATTGTAGTTGTGTCCCTGTGTCCCACCTGTGAATATAGATAGATTTATATATATTTTTAACTACATAAAACTTGCGAATATACAACATTCTTGGCTGTCCCAATGTCTGTGCATATAAATAGATTGTCAGGTTTACCGACTCTTGAACATGTGACATATAATTGTCCATGGGAAAAACAATCTGTACTCAGATCTATACCTCATTATTCTAATGATTGCCCTTGAGCTTTGTTGATGGTGATTGCTAATCGGACATTCCCTGTGTCCCTGTCGTCTTTTATATATCCCCCTGTGCCCCCCCGCGTCCCCGTTGTTGTTGTTTCCGTGTGTCCCGGTCGTCATTTGTGTCCCGGTGTCCCAGTCTGTAATTTCTCTTTGAGTGTCGCGGTCGTCATTTATATTCCCTGTGTCCCGGTGTCCCGGTCGTCATTTTTGTCCCGGTCGTCATTTGTGTTCCGGAGTCCCGGTCTGTAATTTCTCTTTGAGTGTCCTGGTCAGTGATTTGGTAAAATTTATAATATTTAGTTTACCTATTGTTGCTAAAGGGAGGGATATATTAACAGGATAAGCTTGTTTTGGTTTTACTTGGTTGTTTTACATTTGTTGTTTTTTTTCATAGACATGTATTTTGGGGGTGATACCTGACGTGGGGCTGCCATGGATATTCTGTGGTAGCCACAACACTGTGCTGGGTAGAGAATTTAGAGTGGCGAAACCCTATATAGGCCAGTGTATTCTCCTGATGAGCCCATATGTTGGGTGTTGCCTCTGAATTATTTGTCTATATTATTTTTTCTATTGTTTGGAAAATGACGACTTATACTTATTGACGACATGACTGCCTGTCCATGGATTATTCTTTATGGTTGATTGTGTGTGGCTATGCTGTTTGACCTATGTGATTGTATGGATGAGTAGGGTTAAGGCCTCATTCAAGTGCTGGTCTATATTAATCACTAATTTAGGAAAACAGTCTTCCTTTTCTCCTTCTGTCTTTTTTTTTTTTTTTTTTTTTTTTTTTGTGTGTTTGTGCTGTAGCATTGGTGATTTCTCTTTTCATGATATATAGAAGATATTATCTGTATACTGTAAGAGATATATAATCTATAATCTCTTACTTTTCTTTTTCTTCTTTATTTTTCAGACGTCATATGCCAACCCTCAACACAAAAATACATACAACTTATTTTTATATATATATAGAAGATATAATCTGGCGCAACAGACATAGTGTCTTCTAATTCTTCTGAAGCTTTATTATTTCCATCCGCCTCTAGTTTTAACTCTGCATAAAATGTCTTTCACTTCCATGAAACTTATTTACGTCAAAATAAACAGATCCGTCTGACTCGTGAATATGACCTTGTTTAATGATTCTCTGGATAAAGTCTACAATTGGAGAGATATACTCCAATACTCTTTTCGCTACAAAAGCGGGGAGTACATTCGAGCTTCCATATCTCTGAAAAATGCATCTTCAAACTGTTTGGCAGTACTTGAAAATATACTTTTATCAGTTACACCTTCCGTTGCTTCAAGCCAATTCGAAAGAACATCTCTAGCCACCAGCTTGAGGTAGACACAGTTGTAGATATGGCTTAAACCTACAAAAGAAAAAACCATGACACATATTGGGCTTAGTTTGATGCCTCATTTCCTGAAGTTCATCTTTTACTATTCAAAATAAGATAAAGCAATAGGCTTTCTCCTGTTTGTGTAAACAGCAAAAATATTTATTGTGTCTTCTCACCAATTCTAATGTTTTAATTGAAAGTAGAGAAATGCCTGAAAATTTTAAAAGAAGTTTTAATTTCTATCAGGACGAATTGGTGTAATCCAAAATTTCATTTGCAAATTATTACATAAGAGAATATAATGGGATATCTTAAAAATACTGTTAAGTGTTTAGCCATTGGGATTTCTGTTTCCCTTGGTCTTTTTGCAACCTGGAAATTCTTTAGAAAGTATGGAGAAACCGAAATGGAGAAAAATGTAAGTCGAGAAGATAATAAATATGTGAACTCATTTTCTAAGGAAATGAGTCAACTCAAAAAAGACAATAAGGCTAAGGCTTCTGAAGAAAAAATCTTTGTATCTTCTATAAATGAAACTCCAAGGTGCAGGGAGGAAAAATCTGAAATAAAAAAAAAAATATCAAACTCGCGAAAAATTCAAAATACTGAACCGAAGACTGATGGAGAGAATAAGAAAAAAGAAAATCCTTCAGATAAAGAAAATGTAACAGAGAAAGAAAATACTTCTGAAGAAGAAAATGTCCTATTACCGGCTGAACCCGATCATGGAGAAACGAATCACCAAATCCACATTCAAAATTTTGGTCTGGTAGCCCATGAACCCATATTACCTACTGCGGAAAAAATTATTAAAAATGACGATTGTAGTGACACCAGACAGTCAAGAGAGCCCCTAGGTATGGGAGAAAATATCACGGTAGAAGAACCCGATCATGGAGAAACGAATCACCAAATCCACATTCAAAAATCTGGTCTAGTAGCCCATGAACCCATATTACCTATTGCGGAAAAAATTATTAAAAATGACGATTGTAGTGACACCAGACAGTCGAAAGAGACCCTAGGTATGGAAGAAAATATCATAGTAGAAGATTCTAATGTGATGGACAAAGTCAACGTTGACGATGCAAATAGTAAGAACTGTGAAAGTGTATCCTCTACTGTAAGAAAAAATGTTAAGGATGAAGACCGCAGTGACATCAGAAAGTCATTAACTGCAGATTTTCACGCAGAGTATGCTTTCCATGTTTTAAAAAAATTAGGAAAGCATACAGGAATGGTGATACACATTATGGAGAATTTAACTACTTTTACTCCAATCGTAATAGACAATTTTATTAATAACGTGAATTGTCATTTACCACTTGGAAGTACGACCTTAACTAATTTTTGCAGGGAGCTTTTGTTGCAAAAATCTGATTCTGTTGACGGCCATTCTGCGTCCCAAATCAAAAGGAAATATTGCTACGTGGCAAATGATTTTGACAAAGAGTACACAAATTACATGGCGAAAAAGAGCCGAATGGCAAGACTAATTACCGAGTGCAAGACTAAAAACTATGCTCTGCCAAATGGTGAGAAAATTACAGTTGGAGAGGAAAGAGTCTTATGTCTAGAGGCACTTTTTAAGCCGCATCTTGTTGGCATTGATTGTCCGGGTTTTGACCAAATGATTCATGACTGTATAAAGAAGTGCAGCATTGACAATAGGAAAGATCTTTATGGTAACATTATTCTAACTGGAGATGATATATCCCCAGGTACTGCTAAACGAATTATGAAAAGCTTAGAAGATAAGGTCCCTAAGTCTGTGGAAGTATGTGTTACTGCGTTATCTGATGAAAGTGGGCTAATAGAAAACGAAAAAAATCCACTTAAGAGGGAAAATGAAAATGTTACAGCAACTTTTGTAGAAAAATCAAAATGTTGGTTTGAAAATAATGTAGCTTTGTTTAAAAATCGGAAAAACAAGTCTTTCAAATATAAAAAACTCACACTGCTAAAGCCTGAAATATTGGAAAACAAAAACACAGAAATGAAAACTGACCAAGGAAAACAAAATGAAAGGTTGGATGACTGAAAGGTCAATTGACTGAAAGAAGAGTGAATAACTGAAGAAAAGCTTGTAGGATTGAAAGAAGGTTGGATGATTGAAAGAAGGTTGGACCATTGAAAGAAAGTTGGATGAACAAAAGAAGAATGGATGAACGAAAGAAGATTGGATGATTGAAAAAGGTTGGATGATGGATAGAAGGTTGGATGATTGAAAGAAGGTGGGATGATTGAAAGGAGGCTGGATAATTGAAAGAAGGCTGGATAATTGAGAGAAATCTGGATGATTGAAATAAGGTTGGATCATTGAAAAAAGGTAGGATAATTGAAAGAAGTTGGATGAGTGAAAGAAGGTTGGATGATTTAAAGAAGGTTGGATGATGATTGGAAGAATTTTCGATGATTGGAAAAAGAATGGATGATAGAAAGAAAGGTGGATAATTAAAAGAAGGTTGGATGATTGCAAGAAGTTTCGATGATTGAAAGGAAGTTGGATGATTGAAAGAAGGTTTGCATGATTGAAAGAAGTTTGAACGATTGAAAGAAGTATGGATGATTGAAAGAAGGTTGGAGGATTGAAAGAAGGTTTAATGATTGAAAGATTTGATAATCTAAAGAAAGTTGGATGATTGAAAGAAGGTTGGTAATGATCGACAAAAAGATTGGATGAATGAAAGAATGTTGGATGATTGAAAGAAAGTTGTGCGTTTGAAAGAAAGTTGGGTGATTGAAAGAATGTTGGATGATTCAAGAAAGGTTGGACGTTTGCAAGAAGTTTGGATGATTGAATAAAAATTGGACGATTGCAAGAAGGTTGGATGATTGAAAAATGTTGAATGAGTGAAAGAAGATTGAATGATGGAAAGAAGGTTGGATGATTGAAAGAAGGTTGGATGATTGAAAGGAGGTTGGATGATTGAAAGGAAGTTGGATGATTTGGAAGAAGATTGGATGATTGAAAGAAGGATGTATAAACGAAAAAAGGTAGGATGATTGAAAGAAGGGTTGATGTTTAAAAAAAAGTAGGATGATTGAAAGAAGGTTTAATGATTGAAAGAAGGTTTGATGATTGAAAGAACGTTTGATGATTGAAACTAGGTTCGATGATTGAAAGTAGTTTGTGTGTTTAAAAGAAAGTTTGATGATTGAAAAAATGTTGGATGATTGAAGAAAGGCTCGATGATTACAACAAGGTTGGATGATTGAAAGAAGGCTGGACAATTGAAAGAAAGTTTGATGAACGAAAGAAAATTGGATCATTGAAAAAGGTTTTATGATTGATACAAGGTTGGATGATTGAAAGAAGGCTGGATGATTGAAAGGAGGTTGGACGATTAAAGAAGGCTGGATGATTGAAATGAGGTTGGATTATTGAATAAAGGTAGGATAATTAAAAGAAGTTGGACGATTGAAAGAAGGTTGGATGACTGAAGGAAGGTTGGATGACTGAAAGAAGGTTGGATTGTCGAAAAATAATCCAAAGAGGGTTAGATAATTGAAAAAAGGTTTGATGATTGAAAGAAGTTTGGACGATTGAAAGAAGATTGGGTAATTGAAAAAAGGTTGGATGATTGATAAAAGGTTGAATTATTGTAATTAGGGTGGATGATTGTAAAATGGTTGGATGATTGAAAGAAGGTTGGATGATAGAAATGAGGTTGGATAGTTGAAAGAAGATTGAAGGAGTTGGATGATTGAAAGAAGGCTGGATGATAGAAAGGAGGTTGGATGATTGAAAGGAGGTTGGATGATTGAAAGGAGGTTAGACTATTGAAAGGAGGTGGGATGATTGAAAGAAGGTTGGATAATTAAAAGATAGTTGGATAATTGAAAGGAGGGTGCAAGAGTGAAATAAAATTGGATGATTGAAAGAAGGTTGCATGAATGAAAAAGGGCTGGATGATCGAAAGAAGGTATCCAATTTTCCAATTTCAATAAAATTGGATGAAAAAAGGATGGATGATTGAAAGAAAGCTTGATGATTGAAAAAAGGTATGATGATTGAAAGAGGGTTTGATGATTGAAAAAAGGTTTGATGATTGACAGTAGGTTGGATGATTGAAAGAAGGCTGCGTGTTTGAAAGAAAGTTGGGTGATTGAATGAAGGTTGGATGATTGAAGAAAGGTTGGATGAATGCAAGAGGGTTGGATGAATGAAAAAAGGTCGGTTGATTGAAAGAAGGTTGGATGAAACAAAGGTTGTATGATTGATTGAAAGGTTGAATTGAATGATTGAAGAATTTGAATTGAAGATGGTTATATTGAATGATTGAAAGAAGTTTGGATGAATATAAAAGGTAGGATGATTGAAAGAAGGTTTGACGATGGAAAGAAAGTTTGATGATTGAAAGTAGGCTGAATGATTGAAAGAAGGTTGTCAGTTTGAAAGAAAGTTAGATGATTGAAAGAATGTTGGATGATTGAAGAAAGGCTCTTTGATTGCAAGAAGGTTGGATGATAGAATGGTCAATTGACTGAAAGAAGATTGGATAACTGAAAGAAAAGCTTGCAGGATTGAAAGAAGGTTGGATGATTGAAAGAAGGTTGGACCATTGAAAGAAAGTTGGATGAGCAAAAGAAGATTGGATGATTGAAAAAGGTTGGATGATTGAAAGGAGGTTGGATGATTGAAAGAAGGCTGGATAATTAAGAGAAATCTGGATGATTGAAATAAGGTTGGATCATTGAATAAAGTAGGATAATTGAAAGAAGTTGGATGAGTGAAAGAAGGATGGATGATAATTGGAAGAATTTTTAATGATTTAAAAAAGAATGGAGGATTGAAAGAAGGTCGGATGATTGAAAGAAAGGTGGATAATTGAAAGAAGGTTGGATGATTGCAAGAAGTTTCGATGATTGAAAGAAGGTTGGATGATTGAAAGAAGTTTGGATGATTGAAATAAGTTTGGATCATTGAAAGAAGGTTGGAGGATTGAAAGAAGGTTTGATGATTGAAACTTTTGATAATCCAAATAAGTTTGGATGATTGAAAGAAGGCTGGATGATCGACAAAAAGATTGGATGAATGAAAAAATGTTGGACGATTGAAAGAAGATGTGCGTTTGACAGAGAGTTGGGTGATAGAAAGAACGTTGGATGATTCAAGAAAGGTTAGACGATTGCAAGAAGGTTGGATGATAGAAAAAAAATTGGACGATTGCAAGAAGGTTGGATGATTGAAAAAAGGTTTAATGAGTGAAAAAAAGATTGAATGATGAAAGAAGGCTGGATGATTGAAAGAAGGTTGGATGAACGAAAGAAGATTGGATGATTGACAAAAGGTTGGATGACTGATGGAAGGTTGGATGATTGAAATGAGATTAGATGATTGAAAGCAGAGGTTGAATGATTGCAAGAAGGCTGGATGATTGAAAGAAGGTTGAATGAGTGAAAGAGGTTTGAATAAGTGAAAGAAGATTGGAAGATGGAAAGAAAATTCGATGACTGAAAGAAGGTTGGATGATTCAAAGAAGTTTGGATGATTGAAAGAAAGATGGATGATTGAAAGAAGGTTGCACGATTGAAAGAAGGTTGGATGAAAGAAAGAAGATTGGATGATTGACAAAAGGTTGGATGACTGATGGAAGATTGGATGATTGAAAGAAGGTAAGATGATTGAAAGGAGATTGGATGATTGAAAACAGAGGTTGAATGATTTCAAGAAGGTTGGATGATTGACAGAAGGTTGAATGAGTGAAACAGGGTTGAATAAGTAAAAGACGATTGGATGATGGAAAGAAAATTCGATGAGTGAAAGAAGGTTAGATGATTCAAAAAAGTTTGGATGATTGAAAGGAGGCTGGATGATAGAAAGGAGGTTGGATGATTGAAAGAAGGTTGGATAATTTAAAGAGGGTTGGATGAGTGAAAGAAAATTGAATGCTTGAAAGAGGGTTGGATGAATGAAAAAGGTAGGATGGTTGAAAGAATGTTGGACGATTGAAAGAAATTTTGATGATTGAAAGTAGGCTGAATGATTGAAAGAAGGTTGTGAGTTTGAAAGTAAGTTGGATGATTTATAGAATGTTGGTTGATTGAAGAAAGGCTCTTTGATTGCAAGAAGGTTGGATGATTGAATGGTCAATTGACTGAAAGAAGATTGAATAACTGAAAGAAAAGCTTGTAGGATAGAAAGAAGCTTGTAGGATTGAAAGAAGGTTGGATGATTGAAAGAAGGTTGGGCCATTGAAAGAAAGTTGGATGAGCAAAAGAGGATTGAATGAACGAAAGAAGATTGGATGATTAAAAAAGATGGGATGATTGAAAGAAGGTTGGATGATTGAAAGAAGGTTGGACCATTGAAAGAAAGTTAAATGAAGGTTAGATCATTGAACATTGGTAGGATAATTGAAAGAAGTTGGATGATTTAAAGAAGGTTGGATGATGACTGGAAGAATTTTTGATGATTGAAAAAAGAATGGAGGATTGAAAGAAGGTCCGATGATAGAAAGAAAGGTAGATATTTGAAAGAAGGTTGGATAATTGAAAGAAGGTTGCATGATTGAAAGAAGGTTTGATGATTGAAAGGTTTGATAATCTAAAGAAGGTTGAATGATTTAAAGAAGGATGGATGATCGACAAAAAGATTGGATGAATGAAAGAATGCTAGATGATTGAAAGAAATTTGTGCGCTTGAAAGAAAGCTGAGTGATTGAAAGATGGGTGAATCTTAAGGAAGATTAAATGATGGAAAGAAGGTAGGATGATTGAAAGCAGGTTGGATGATTAAAAGGAGGTTGGATGATTGAAAGGAGGTTGGATGATTGGAAGAAGGTTGGATAATTGAAAGAAGGTTGGATATTTGAAAGCAGGTTTGATGAGTGAAAGAAAATTGGATGATTGAAAGAAGGACATATAAATGAACAAAGGTAGGATGATTCAAAGAAGGTTAAATGATTGAAAAAAGTTTGATGATTGAAAGAACGTTTGATGATTGAAAGTAGGTTGGATGATTGAAAGTAGTTGGTGTGTTTGAAAGAAAGTTTGATGATTGACAAAATGCTGGATGACTGAAGAAAGGCTCGATGCTCGCAGGAAGGTTGGATGATTGAAAGAAGGTTGGACAATTGAAAGAAAGTTTGATGAACGAAAGAAGATTGGATGATTAAAAAAGGTTTTATGATTGATACAAGGTTGGATGATTGAAAGAAGGTTGGATGATTGAAAGGAGGTTGGACGATTCAAAGAAGGCTGGATGATTGAAATGAGGTTGGATTATTGAATAAAGGTAGGATAATTAAAAGAAGTTGGATGATTGAAAGAAGGTTGGATGATTGAAAGAAGATTGGATAAATGAAAGAAGGTTGGATTATTGTAGTTAGGGTGGATGATTGTAAAATGGTTGGATGATTGAAAGAAGGTTGGATGATAGAAATGAGGTTGGATAATTGAAAGAAGATTGAATGAGCTGGATGATTGAAAGAAGGCTGGATGATTGAAAGGAGGTTGGATGATTGAAAGGAGAATATATTATTGAAAAGAGGTCGGATGATTGAAAGAAGGTTGGATAATTGAAAGATAGTTGGATAATTGAAAGGAGGTTGCAAGAGTGAAATAAAATTGGATGATTGAAAGAAGGCTGCATGAATGAAAAAATGCTGGATGATTGAAAGAAGGTATCCAATTTTCCAATTTCAATAAAATTGGATGAAAAAAGGTTGGATGATTGAAAGAAAGCTTGATGATTTAAAAAAGGTATGATGATTGAAAGAGGGTTTAATGATTGAAAGAAGGTTTGATGATTGACAGTAGGTTGGTTATTGAAAGAAGGCTGTGTGTTTGAAAGAAAGTTGGGTGATTGAATGAAGGTTGGATGATTGAAGAAAGGTTGGATGATTGAAGAAAGGTTGGATGATTGCAAGGGGGTCGAGTGAATGAAAAAAGGTCGGTTGATTGAAAAAAGGTTGGATGAAAAAAAGGTTGTATGATTGATTGAAAGGTTGAATTGAATGATTGAAGAAGTTGAATTGAAGGTGGTTGTATTGAATGATTGAAAGAAGTTTGGATGAATGAAAAAAGGTAGGATGATTGAAAGAAGGTTTGACGATTGAAAGAAAGTTTGATGATTTAAAGTAGGCTGAATGATTGAAAGAAGGTTGTTAGTTTGAAAGAAAGTTGGATGATTGAAAGAATTTTGGATGATTGAAGAAAGGCTCTTTGATTGCAAGAAGGTTGGATGATTGAATGGTCAATTGACTGAAAGAAGATTGGATAACTGAAAGAAAAGCTTGTAGGATTGAAAGAAGCTTGTAGGATTGAAAGAAGGTTGGATGATTGAAAGAAGGTTGGACCATTGAAAGAAAGTTGGATGAGGAAAAGAAGATTGGATGAACGAAAAAAGATTGGATGATTGAAAAAGGTTGGATGATTGAAAGAAGGCTGGATAAGTTAGAGAAATCTGGATGATTGAAATAAGGTTGGATCATTGAATAAAGTAGGATAATTGAAAGAAGTTGGATGAGTGAAAGGAGGTTGGATGATGATTGGAAGAATTTTTGATGACTGAAAAAAGAATGGAGGATTTAAAGAAGGTCGGATTATTGAAAGACAGGTGGATAATTGACAGAAGGTTGGATGATTGCAAGAAGTTTTGATGATTGAAAGAAGGTTGGATGATTGAAAGAAGTTTGGATGATCGAAAGAAGTTTGGATCATTGAAAGAAGGTTGGAGGATTGAAAGAAGGTTTGATGATTGAAAGGTTTGATAATCTAAATAGGTTTGGACGATTGAAAGAAGGTTGGATGAGTGAAAGAAAATTGGATGATTGAAAGAAGAATTTATAAATGAAAAAAGGTAGGATTATTGAAAGAAGGGATGATGTTTGAGTGAAGGTTTGATGATTGAAAAAAAGGTAGGATGATTGAAAGAAGGTTTGATGATTGAAAGAACATTTGATGTTTGAAAGTTGGTTGGATGATTGAAAGTAGTTTGTGTGTTTGAAAGAAGGTTTGATGATTGAAAGAATGTTGGATGATTGAAGAAACGCTCGATGATTGCAAGAAGGTTTGATGATTGAAAGAAGGTTGGATGAATGAAAGAAGATTGGATGATTGACAAAAGGTTTGATGACTGATGGAAGGTTGGATGATTGAAATAAGGTTGGATGATTGAAAGGAGATTGGATGATTGAAAGCAGAGGATGAATGATTTCAAGAAGGTTGGATGATTGAAAGAAGGTTGAATGTTGAATGAGGGAAAGAGGGTTTAATAAGTGAAAGAAGATTGGATGATGGAAAGAAAGTTCGATGATTGAAAAAAGGTTGGATTATTCAAAGAAGTTTGGATGATTGAAAGGAGGCTGGATGATAGAAAGAAGGTTGGATGATTGAAAGAAGGTTGGATAATTTAAAGAGGGTTGGATGAGTGAAAAAAGGTAGGATGATTGAAAGAATGTTTGACGATTGAAAGAAATTTTGATGATTGAAAGTAGCTGAATAATTGAAAGAAGGTTGTGAGTTCGAAAGTAAGTTGGATGATTGAAACAATGTTGGATGATTGAAGAAAGGCTCTTTGATTGCAAGAAGGTTGGATGATTGAATGGTCAATTGACTGAAAGAAGATTGAATAACTGAAAGAAAAGCTTGTAGGATTGAAAGAAGCTTGTAGGATTGAAAGAAGGTCGGATGATTGAAAGAAGGTTGGACCATTGAAATGAACGAAAGAAGATTGGATGATTGGAAAAGATGGAATGATTGAAAGAAGGTTGGATTATTGAAAGAAGGTTGGACCATTGTAAGAAAGTTAGATGAATAAAAGAAGATTGGATGAACGAAAGAAGATTGGATGATTGAAAAAAGTTGGATAATTGATAGAAGGTTGGATGATTGAAAGAAGGTGGGATGATTGAATGGAGACTGGATGATTTGAAAAGGTTGGATGATTGAAAGGAGGTTGGATGATTGAAAGAAGGCTGGATAATTGACAGAAATCTGGATGATTGAAATAAGGTTGGATCATTGAATAAAGCTAGGATAATTGAAAGACGTTGGATGAGTGAAAGAAGGCTGGATGATTTAAAGAAGGTTGGATGATGATTGGAAGAATTTTTGATGATTGAAAAAAGAATGGAGGATTGAAAGAAGGTCCGATAATAGAAAGAAAGGTGGATAATTGAAAGAAGGTTGGATGTTTGAAAGAAGGATGCATGATTGAAAGAAGGTTTGATGATTGAAAGGTTTGATAATCTAAAGAAGGTTGAATGATTGAAAGACGGTTGGATGATCGACAAAAAGATTGGATGAATGAAAGAATGTTAGATGATTGAAAGAAAGTTGTGCGCTTGAAAGAAAGTTGAGTAAAGAAGATTAAATGATGGAAAGAAGGTAGGATGATTGAAAGAAGGTTAAATGATTGAAAAAAGTTTGATGATTGAAAGAACGTTTGATGATTGAAAGTAGGTTGGATTATTGAAAGTAGTTTGTGTGTTTGAAAGAAAGTTTGATGATTGAAAAAATGTTGGAAGATTGAAGAAAGGCTCGATGATTGCAAGAAGGTTGGATGATTGAAAGAAGGTTGGACAATTGAAAGAAAGTTTGATGAACGAAAGAAGACTGGATGATTAAAAAAGGCTTTATGATTGATACAAGGTTGGATGATTAAAAGAAGGTTGGATGATTGAAAGGAGGTTGTACGATTGAAAGAAGGCTGGATGATTGAAATGAGGTTGGATTATTGAATAAAGGTAGGATAACTAAAAGAAGTTGGATGATTGAAAGAAGGTTGGATGATTGAAAGAAAGTTGGATTGTTGAAAAATAATCCAAAGAGGGTGAGATAATTGAAAAAAGGTTTGATGATTGAAAGAAGTTTGGACGATTGAAAGAAGACTGGATTATTGAAAGAAGGTTGGATTATTGATAAAAGGTTGAATTATGGTGATTTGGGAAGATAATTGTAAAATGGTTGGATGATTGAAAAAAGGTTGGATGATAGAAATAAGGTTGGATAATTGAAAGTAGATTGAATGAGTTGGATGACTGAAAGAAGGCTGGATGATTGAAAGGAGGTTGGATGATGGAAAGGAGGTTAGATTATTGAAAGGAGGTCGGATGATTGAAAGAAGGTTGGATAGTTGAAAGTTAGTTAGATAATTGAAAGGAGGTTGCAAGAGTGAAATAAAATTGGACGATTGAAAGAAGGTTGCATGAATGAAAAAAGGCTGGATGATTGAAAGAAGGTGTCCAATTTTCCAATTTCAATAAAATTGGACGAAAAAAGGCTGGATGATTGAAAGAAAGCTTGTTGATTGAAAAAAGGTATTATGATTGAAAGAGGTTTGATGATTGAAAAAAGGTTTGATGATTGACAGTAGGTTGGATGATTGAAAGAAGGCTGCGTGTTTGAAAGAAAGTTGGGTGATTGAATGAAGGTTGGATGATTGAAGAAAGGTTGGATGATTGCAAGAGGGTTGGATGAATGAAAAAAGGTCGGTTGATTGAAAGAAGGTTGGATGAAACAAAGGTTGTATGATTGATTGAAAGGTTGAATTGAATGATTGAAGAATTTGAATTGAAGATGGTAGTATTGAATGATTGAAAGAAGTTTGGATGAATGAAAAAAGGTAGGATGATTGAAAGAAGGTTTGACGATTGAAAGAAAGTTTGATGATTGAAAGTAGCCTCAATGATTGAAAGAAGATTGTCAGTTTGAAAGAAAGTGATTGAAATAAGGTTGGACATTGAATAAAGTAGAATAATTGAAAGAAGTTGGATGAGTGAAAGAAGGTTGGATGATGATTGGAAGATTATTTGATGATTGAAAAAAGAATGGAGGATTTAAAGAAGGTCGGATGATTGAAAGAAAGGTGGATAATTGAAAGAAGGTTGGATGATTGCAAGAAGTTTCGATGATTGAAAGAAGGTTGGATGATTGAAAGAAGTTTGGATGATTGAAAGAAGTTTGGATCATTGAAAGAAGGTTGGAGGATTGAAAGAAGTTTTGATGATTGAAAGGTTTGATAATCTAAATAAGTTTGGATGATTGAAAGAAGGTTGGATGAGTGAAAGGGAATTGGATGATTGAAAGAAGGATTTATAATTAAAAAAGATAGGATGAATGAAAGAAGGGATGATGTTTGAAAGAACGTTTGATGATTGAAAAAAAGGCAGGATGATCGAAAGAAGGTTAAATGATTGAAAGAAGATTTGATGATTGAAAGAACATTTGATGATTGAAAGTTGGTTGGACGATTGAAAGGAGGCTGAACGATTGAAACAAGGTTCGATGATTCAAAGGAGGTTGGATGATTAAAAGGAGATTGAAATAAGGTTGGATAATTAAAAGATAGTTGGATCATTGAAAGAAGGTTGGAAGAGTGAAAGAAAATTGAATTTTTAAAAGAAGGTTGGATGAATTAAAAAAGGTTGGATGATTGAAAGACGGTTTGATGTTTGAAAGAGGACATGATGATTGAAAGAAGGTTTGATGATTGAAAGTAGGATGGATGGATGAAAGAAGGTTGTGTGTTTGAAAGAAATTTGGGTGATTGAAAGAAGTTTGGGTGATTAAATAAAGGTTGGATGATTGCAAAAGGGTTGGATGATTGAAAGAAGGTTGGATGATTGAAAGGAGGTTGGATGATTGAAAGGATGTTGGATGGTTGAAAGGAGGTTAGATGGTTGTAAGAAGGATGGATAATTGAAAGAAGGTTGGATAATTGAAAGAAGGTTGGATGAGTGAAAGAAAATTGGACGATTGAAAGAAGCTTGGAGGAATGAAAAAAGGTAGGATGATTGAAAGAAGATTTGATGATTGAAAGAAGGTTTGATGATTGAAAGTAGGCTGGATGTTGGAAAGAAGGTTGGGTGTTTGAAAGAAAGTTGGATGATTGAAAGAATGTTGGATGACTGAAGATAGGCTGGATGATTGCAAGAAGACTGGATGATTGAAAGGTCGGTTGACTGAAAGAAGCTTGGATAATCGAAAAGAAAAGGTTGCATGATTGAAAGAAGGTTGGATGACTGAGAGAAGGTTAGACTATTGAAAGATGGTTGGATGAACGAAAGAAAGATGGATGAAGAAAAGAATATTGGATGATTGAAAAAAGGTGTGATGATTGATAGAAGGTTGGATGATTGAAAGGAGGCTGGATGGTTGAAAGGAGGTTAGATGATTGAAAGAAGGCTGGATGATTGAAAAAAGCTTGATGATTGAAGTAAGGTTTAATAATTGAAAAAAGATCGGATGATTGAAACAAGGTTGGATGATTAAAACAAGGTTGCATGATTGAATAAAGGTTGAATGATTGAAAGAAGGTTGGATGATTGAAAGAAAGTTGGATGACTAAAGAGAGGCTGGATGATTGCAAGAAGGTTGGATGACTGAAAGAGGGTTGGATGACTGAGAGAAGGTTGGACAACTGAAAGATGGTTGGATGAACGAAAGAAGGATGGATGAACAAATGAAGATTGGATCATTGAAAAAAGGCTTGTTGATTGATAGAAGGCTGGATGATTTAAAGGAGGTTGGACGGTTGAAAGGAAATTGGATGTTTGAAATGAAATTGGATGATTCAAAGAAGGCTGGATGATTGAGAGAAGGCTGGATTATTGAAATAAGGTTGGATGATTAAAAGAAAGTTTGATGATTGAAGGAAGGTTAGATAATTGAAAAAAGGCTGGATGATTGAAACAAGGTTGGATGATTAAAGCAATGTTGGATGATTGAAAGAAGTTAGGATGATTGAAAGAAGGCTGCATGATTGAAAGAAGGTTGGATAATCGAAAGAAGTTAGGATGATTGAAAGAAGGATGGACGATTGAAAGGAGGCTTGATGATTAAGAGAAGGTTGGACAACTGGAAGAAGGTGGGAAGATTGAAACCAGGTTGGATAATTGAAAGAAGGTTCGATGCATTGAAGAAGGTTGGTTGGTTTAAAGAACATTGGATGATTAAAAGAAGATTGAATGATTGACAAAAGGCATGGAGATTGAAATGAGGCTGGATGATTGAAAGAAGGTTGGATGATTTAAAGAACGTTTGATGATTGAAAGAAGATTGAATGATTGACAAAAGTTTGAATGATTGAGATGAGGTTGGATGATTGAAAGAAGGTTAGATGATTGAAAGAAAGTTGGATGATTGAAAGAAGGATGGATGATTGGAAGAAATTAGGATGATAGAAAGAAAATTGGAGGATTAAAGAAGATTGAATGATTGAAAAAAGATTGAATGATTTAAAGAAGGTTGGATGATTGATGGCATTTGAAGGTTGGATGATTCCGAGAAGGATTAATGATTGAAAGAAGGTTGGATGAATCCAAGAAGCCACTAGCGTAATATTACTCGAAGCAGAAGGTTCTGGATTAGAGGAATTGATCAGTTATCTCCATTGAGAAGCAGTTTTGGAAGATTTGGAGCCATTATACCGTACACTACGCAGATACCGTTTGAATTCTTCTTTTGTCTTATTTTTAATCTAAAAGACTATACAAACTTATGGAAATAGGCTATGAATACTTATGGGAATAAACTGTACAAACTTATGGAAATTGACTATAAAAACTTATGAAAATACACTGTACAAACTTATAGAAATAGATTGTACAAACTTTTGCAAATAGACTCTACAAACTCATAGAAATATACTGTACCAACGTATGGAAATAGACAGCTCAACCTTATGGAAATAGAGAATACAAACTTATGAAAATATATTGTACAAACTTATGGAAATTATGGAAATAGACTTTACAACTAATGCAGTCTATTTCCATAAGTTTGTAAAGCGTATTTCCATAAGTTTGTACAGTTTATTTCCAACTCATGAAAACGGGTTTCTTTTAAGGAAATACATAAACTTAAATTATTTTAAGGAAACTTAAGGAAATAGACAGTAAAACTTATGGGAATAAATTGTACAAACTTATGGAAATTGACTATACAAACTTATGGAAACAGACTGTACAAACTTATAGAAACAGACTGTACAAATTTATGGAAATGGTCCATACAAACTTATGAAAATATACTGTGCAAACTTATGGAAATAGACTGTACAGACTTATAGAAAGAGATTGTACAAACTTATGGAAATTATGGAAATAGACTTTACAAACTAATGCAGTCTATTTCCATACGTTTGTACAGTCTACAAACTTAAGTAACTCCATAAGTTTGTACAGTCTACAAACTTAAGGAACTCCATAAGTTACTCTACAAACTTATGGAAATAGATTCTACAAACTTATGGAAATAGACTGTACAAACCTATGGAAATAGACTGCACAAACTTATGGAAATACTCTACAAACTTATGGAAATATGCTGTATAAACTTATGAAAATAGACTGCACAAACTTATGGAAATAGACTGTACAAACTTATGGAAATAGACTGTACAAACATATGGAAATAGACTGTAAAAACTGTACAAACTCAATATATGAAATACGACCTACTTTTGGGCAATCGCAGGCAATCCAGATATGAAACCAGAACTTCGTTCTATTTTTAATGCCTTTTAACTCGGGGACATCTTTCCAAATAGAACTAAGAGTTGTTAAACGAACTCGAAAACGAGGGGTGGCAAATTCTGCTTGTTTCAAGCAGGCAAGGATTTGAAGGTAATACTTGCTTAAGAGAGAGCGACCATTTGTTAAAGATACACTAGTGCACAGCAAGTTGAACTGATTTTTAATAGTACTTAAGAGGAGAGCAGCAAGGGTAGACATGTATAATGGAGGGTAAATTTTCCTCCATTCACTTTTATAACACCAGTTTTTATCAAGCTTACTGCCATTTACCGGCAACCGGGATTGCGAAACATAAATAGAGACGCTTAAGGATATCGCAAGACGATCGTAATCACGCTTAACCTCGTCCACATTTACATCCGAGGAAGACACAGTAGTATAGCACACAAAATGGTCAATGTTGTTCAGAGTTCTGCTGATACGAATGTACGTGTGTCTAGAATCTTTTGGGACAATACGAAACCCAGCAGGTAAAGACTCTAAAATAATTTCAGCGTGGGCTGAATTATTGCAAATATCACATTTGAAGTCGCCCATCATAACCCAATCGTATCCAGGTCATTTTTTTTTATTTTTGATCAGACTGCTGATGGAGCTGCAAATTTTGTCAGAGAAGTAAGTGAATTCTGGTTAAGAGGAAGGTAAACATTCACCAGTACAAGATTACTAATTCTAATAACCAAAAAATTAACAGCCGAGTGGTACAATATATCATATCCCATTTTTAAGCCTAAGCGGCAAGCATTAGAGAGCACAATAGTATCTTGGAGAGACACTTTCACTGAGGGCAAGTTGCCAATCCTATTTGCATCAAAAACACTATCACAATCATTGCACAAGCTTTATCTACGCCTTTCACAATTCCAAAGAATTTGTATTCTTTGAGCTTGGCGTAATCTGATCGCTGTGATTCTTAAAAAGGGCACAATAACTTCCAATTTCAAATCAATTAAGCCCCATCTAGAGTTTATACGATCGCCCATTCCATAAAAACTTTATATAACCTCATGGTGTAACTTAAAACCCTATTACGAGGGCAACGGGAGTTGTGTTAATCCTAGAGGCATTATTATATGCTCTTTGGACTATTTTGAACAAAATCGATGTCTCATAATTTCCATCAGATGCGTTTGATGAACAGAGGCGCTGTCAGGGGTGGGGCTCAATGTCCTCCATTTCTTTCAACGCTTAAAAGAGAACTAAAAGTTCCAATTTTCAACCAAATGAGCCTCTTCAAAAATTAAGCAACCATTCCTTCCATATAAACCTTAAATACCCGCAACATAACTTACAACCCACAGGCTCTGGTGGTTTATGTCAACCCAAACAGCCTTGTTATATCATCTTTGGACTATTTTGAATAGAATGACCGTCTCAAAATTTTTTATTCGACGTATTTTGGGAAGACATGACACTTTGAGGGGGGATAGCTACCTTGAGATTACTTTGACTTTTAAAATGGATACTTGAAATTAAGATTACCAATCCAAAGAGTGCCCTCTAAAGTATACGACCACTCTTTCTATAAGAACCTTATATGCCCCGGGTACAACTTACAACCCTTGCCCAGAGAGCAGTGGGGATGCAATTGGCTTCCCCAAAAATATAATATCCGGACCCTTTGACAACATTGAAAAGCTTTGCTATCTCCAAATTTTGATTAGACGTCCTTGGGAAAATGAAGAGTGCAGGGGGAGGAGCAGGTTTCTCTCAAATCATTTTTGGCTCTTAAAAAGGCACTATTGCTTCCAATTTCAAATCAAATGAGCCCAATCTGAAGTTTATATGACAAATCATTCCATAGAAACATTATATCCTCCCAGGGTACTGGGGGATTGTGTCAACCATAGAGGCATTGTTATAGGTTATTTAGACTATTTTGAGCAATTATTAACTGTCTTGAGCTATTCCATACTTTAATCAGATTCGAACTCCTTCATAGTCGGTCCCAGGGCCGTGTTTAGAAATGAGGAGGGGCCAGGGCTATGGGCTACCCACCCGTTCCCTCGTTAATAATGGTTTCAGAAACATCAATGATAGATAACCCAGACTTTTCAATTTTGAAAAATACTGCATACCTACGGACTGATTTTATGACTGCGGAAAACACCTACACCTTGGGTTCTGGAATGTAAGAACATTGTGAGAGGATAGTAGACTTGATGAACTTGTCGGTCAGGCATTGAAATTTAAGCTGGACATCCTTGCTACAAGCGAAGTCCGTCGGCTCAGCTTCGGGACAGATGTACTGAGAGGACATAAATTCATATTTTCTGGACAAGATGACCACCACCGTGAGGAAGCCAGTCCACTCTTGAACACAAAAGCTTCCAAAGCCTTACTAAAATGGAAAACAGTCAACAGCCGTATACTCCCAGCCGGGTTTGCTTCCCAACACGCTAAAATGACGTAGACATCGATACCAAAGATGAATTTTACTGTATCTTGAAATATGTGATAGGAGCTGCACCTCGGCATGACATCATGTGTGTTCTCAGAGACTTTAATGCTAAAGTTGGTGACGACACAGGAAACATACCCAGCGTAATCGGAGGCTTGGTTTCGGTAACCGGAATGGAAACGCCTCCCTATTGATCGATCTTACTATCGAACAATGATTTTTGATCGGTGGAACGTTATTTCCCCATAAGAACATTCACAGATACATTTAGATGTCCCCAGACCACAGAAACAAAAATTAGATTGATCATATTCTTTGGAGTAAAGCTTGGAAAAGAACTTACGCGCGTTCCGGGGCATAACTTACAACCCTTGCTCTGGAGGCTTGTTTCAACCCAAAAGCCTTGTTATATAATATATAGACTATTTTGAATAGAATGGCTGCATCAAAATTTCTATTTGATGCATCTAGGGACAATACAACGCACGTGTGTGTGTGGGGGGGGGGGGTAGCTGCCCTCTTGTCACTTTGATTCTTATAAAGGGCACAAGATCTTCTGATCACCAATCCAATGAGCTCTTCCTAGCCTTATATTACCACAATTTCTATAAAAGCCTTATATGGCCCCGGGCATAACCGTTGCCACGACGGCCAGGGTTGTAAGCTACGCACGTTCACAGCTCCCCACGCTCCACCTCTATCCCAATTTATTCAAAGTCTCTCTTTACACCCTCCCAGGGAGTTCCATTTCCTTTAACTCATTCTTTATGAGATCCTCCCTCGCCAGACGAGGACGACCTACATTCCGTTTAACCCAAGACAGTTGGCTGAAAGGGACAATCTTAGGAAATCTGTCATCCTTCATCCATAGAATGCGCCCTAGCCATATCAGCCTTTCTTCCAATATGGACTTAGAAAGCATGATTGAACCCCACTTTTGTATAGCCTACTGTTTGAAATATGGTCAGTCAGGTGGGTACCCAGAACAATTCGTAGGCAATTTCTCTGAAAACATCTAGTAAACCTTCATCCAGTTTTCGGAGCGTTCATTCTTCGGAGTCATATTTGACCTTTGTCATCACTGTACCTTCCAATATTCTGATCTTGATTTACAGGCTTATCTTCCTTTATTAAATGTGAAAAAAAACACCCTGAGCCTTGGCATTTCTACTTTAATCATCTTCACTGCTCATTGCGTCTTTAGTAGTAACACAACCAAGGTAAGTGAAGCTGCTTACCTAATCAATCTTTTCGTTACCCAATGTCACCTTTTCATCTTAACTTATTTCTAGCCTTAGTGACCTAGTCTTTGATATTAATTTCCACACCTTGCTTAGCACCCTGAACCCCCGAAACCTCTAAAAGTTCATTCATTTTGATTACACTATCATCTAATATACTACGAAAGTTTGATACCAATAGATACATCCAAAGAATGTAATTTTTATGCTGATTTTAAATATATAACTTTCATCAAGTTTAATTATATCCATCAAAAGTTACGAGGCAGAGCGAATTTGCCTTATTTTCAAAAAAAGGGGAAAACACCCCCTAAAAGCCATAGATTCTTAATGAAAATCACACCATCCGATTGTGCGTGTCAGAAATTCTTACTATAGAGGTTTCAAGTTCCTATCTGTACAATCAAATTTTGCAAATGGAATCTGTGGAATTTTGCAGTTTTTGCCAGTTGGGAAATCACAGATGCATGTTTATTTGTTTTTTTCCCAGGGGTGATTGTATCAACCCAGTGGTCCTGGGATACCATGACAGGGTTCATTCGAATGGAATCTTAAAATTCTAGTGCATTTTAATTAAAAGAAATAATCAAATTTTTAAAATAATCCGTACGATCAAAATATACGGATATTCAAAAATATCCGCATATTTATGTCCAAGCTTGATAAATGGACGTTCTTAAATTGAGTTCCAAAAACAAATATAAGCAGGATGAAAAAGCAACAGCCCTAGAAAGCCGTCAATTCTTAAAACAGTGCAGGATCAAACAGTTCGTGGTAACCACAGCTTAGATGCCAAAACAGTTATGAAAACTCCTATGTGGCCTATGAGAAGGTTTTGGTACAGACCTTTGAACTTGGCACCTCCTCCAAGCCCACATTCCAAACGCATGGGTCGTACTACAACACCATAGGCGGGAACACAATTTTGTTTTGTTGGATACACAGCTTAGATACCAATACGAGTTTCCTGTTACAAATTAGATACCAATGCCAGTTTCCTGTCTCCAACCGCTAGCATGGCCATCGCTTACTGTGTCCCAAAAATAAATTGATTTTTCACAACCGTATAATGGTATCTAAGCTGTGATGGCAACGAACTGTGTGAAAGAATCAACCCGGCTCAACAGTAGCCGATACTCTAAAAAATGGAATTTTGACTCCAATAGATGCATCAAAAGCACTCAAATAGAGCGAACTCAAACCCAAAGGAACTGAGGCCTTTGGCTTTTTTGAAATTTTAAATTTAAAGAATATGCTTAAAATTCAATCCATTAAAAATTCTCCCTGACGGAAAATTGAACCACAGTTTTCGCGTTGCAAGTGGGTATGCTTTCAATTGTTCCATCAGACACTTTTGAAATATAAGTTACATAGAAAGAAAGTAAAGAACGAAATGCAAGTCTTATAATAACTGAACATTACCAGGAGACTAAAAGTTTGTAAATAAACCTTACTTTCCTAGAAACCAGCATCATCCATTTATAAGTAACAGAAAAAGTTACCCTGGATGAGGTTAGAACTCGAGACCATTTGGATTACAAGACCTACGCTCTTCTGAATGAGCCACAAATGCTTGAATTATGAAAGAATATACATTTTGAGGCAATAGCGAAAAAGAGTTCCTTACATATTTTACATAAAGCATCGATAGAGGTCATTATAAAAGGGGCCTATGCTAGTAGCATCGGATATAGTTGAAAATAGTAAACAGAAAACCCCTGCACATAATACCAAAAAGTTAATATAATAAAATCATCTTTTGTATGTTATAACAGAGAACAAACTCTTGCCTATACTAACCTATATAGGCAGCTTAACTGTGGCATAGGCTTGTGCAATATGTTAAAACTTTCATCCAACGGGAAATCGAACCTCTGCTACCTACGTGACAAGCAGATAGGCTTACCATTGCACCATCGGAGACTTATGAAAAATAAGTTACATATAAGACATGATAAAAAAATTCGTTAATACATTAATATTATATAAGAAATTTGTCTGTTTAATTATAAATTTGGATTAGGTAAGTTTCATCGGTATCATGGCTGTAGAGATGAGCCAAACCTAGTAAAGGACAGATCATGGCGCTTATTGGGTTGAGTTTGATGCCAGATTCTCCGAAGTTTGTCTCTTACTGTTTCAAATAAGGAAAATCCATAGGCCTTTTCCTGTTTGTAATTTTATACTAAATAGAGAGTAACTCCAGAGATTACCTGGGTTGCAGCAGCAGCTAGCAATCTAGTAAGAGACGATCACATCCCATAGGAAAAAATGAAATAGGTCATAACTCCTAAAAATAGTGTCAGATCGAAACAAAAATTACACAATTAGGACCATCTTGTCTGAAACTCTTATACAGGAAACTTGAAGTCTCTGGGCTTGAACAACAAAGAAAATGTGTTAGCTTGAAAAACCAAAAAAGTGGCCTAATCTACCCTATTCTGCGTCGATACCATCTTTTTTTCCGTTTTTTTTCAAAAAAACGCTCCTACTCCAGCCTAATCTATCCGAAGCCTCCTTCTTTACACCCTCCCAGGAAGTTCCCATTTCCTTTAAATCTTTATTTATGACATCCTCCAACCCCAGACGAAGAAGACCTGCTTTTCGTGTAGCCCCAGACAGTTGGCCTAAAATTACAATCTTTGGCAATCTGTCATCCTTTATCCGCAGAAGGTGGCAAAGCCATCTCAACCTTTCATACATTATAGCCCTAGAAAGCAAAATCGAACCACATTTTCGTAAAGCCTACTGTTTCCCTTGGTTGGAATATCTTGTTAAAAATATATACAAATATTTTCACAATCACCAGTTTATGTCCTTCACGCAATTCAACGTCTTCTTGAACGCATCTATTCAAAAATATCTGATTATTAGCACAAGTCCAATGTTTAACAAAGAATTTTACTAAGCTTAAACTTTTTGTTTTCGTTTTCAAGGTTTTTGATTCGTTGTAATCCCTTGTGAAAAAAATACTAGTTTTAGGCACTTAAAGCAATTCAATGTAAACTTTTCCGTGCATAAAAATCTCCAATTTTTCCAACATTCACTCTTGTTGTTGCTGGGGGAGGGGTGGTGGATGATATAATTCGTCAAACTTTTAATTTTCTTTTTAAGCTTTTGAGTTGTTTTAATCCCTTTTCAAAATATATGTAAATATTTTTGTAATTGCCAATCTTTTGCTCTTTAAGCAATTGAATATAAACTTCTCCATAAACGGCATTCGGCAGGCTTCTATAAATGGATTCTCGTTGTCGTTTGTCTTCTAACCCCAAACAATTTGATGTCGTTTCATACTCAGTCTTTCCAAAGATGGTGCATTATTAAAGCATTTCCGATTTATAACAACAATATCTACTAAGCTTTAAATTTTTAGTTTTCCTTTTTAAGGTTTTTGAATTGTTGTAATCCTTTGCTAAAATATATAGAAATATTTTCGCAATTACCAGCCGCCGAACCATGGTAATTGGTAACGGCAACACTGGTTCATATTTCCATCTATTTGGATCGTGCTTTTGACCTTAAATGTCAATGATTTAATATATTACGAAAAGAGAAATCACCAATGCAACAGCACAAACACATTGAAAAAAATTCTATGATTAGAAATGGAGTACTAAGATCGATGCCAACAAATCCGGACGTTTGCCCTTTCGACTTAGGTATAGTCATAAAAAATGCAGGTCGAAGTGGAAATTTATATCGTTGAGCATTCTGTCCAATTTGACCTTTACTAGAGTCCACCATAGCTCGGGACACATGAACTTTTTTTCTTATTTCTCCTTAGTAATTATATTCACCTTAACTATGCTGTTACATAATTCAGTAACAATAAGGCGGGTCCCATTACACATCTCTTCTGAAGTATCTAAGCTATGTCTAAAAAAGCGTAAATATCGTATTTTTCTTTATTTTTAAGTCAAGTGGTAGTAAACTTGCAGTTTAAATTGAATTGAGGAATTTTTGAGTAAATTCAATTCCTCCTTTTCTTTATCTTTTACAGAATTGTAATTTTCTTACGATTTATATTCTCCTGAAAGGTCATCGACAGATTTTTGCATTTGTTTTACTAACTTCCTTGTTGATTGAAGCTAAACTAATTCGATCCTTCATTAAATGGAAACTTTGCTTGGACGCACATTCTCAAAATAATTCCTAAGCTAAATCACTTTTGGAAATAATGTAGGTAATTCATTTTCATTGAGCTAATTTTTAGGAAGATTTCCATTTCCCAGTTCGAGGATGTACTTTGCAAATGCTTCCTGTTCAGGATCGAAACACACTTTTTTCTCAAAGGAAATATGTCTGAAATTCTTCCAAAGATGACTTTTTTGAAACAGTTTGTTATAACGAACTGTAAAAGGTGGTTAGAAGAATGAGTAAATTTGTATTAATTTCAAAAAAAGGGAGGAACACACACTAAAAATTATAGAATCTTAATGAAAATTACACCATCTGATTCACGGGCACCATCAGATTCAGATCAGAGAACAAAAGTTTGATACCAATAGATGCAACAAAAGAATCAAATTTTTATGCTGATTTTCAAATATAAGTTTCATCAAGTTTAGTTTTACTCATCAAAAGTTACGGGCCTCAGAAAATTTGCCTTATTTTCGAAAAAGGGTAAAACATCCCGTAAAAGTCACAGAATTTTAATGAAAATCACACCATCAGATTCAGCGTGTCAGAGAACCTTACTGTAGAGATTTCAAGTTCCTATCTGCAAAAATGTAGAATTTTGTATTTTTACCTGAAGTAAGATTACGGATGCGTCTTTATTTGTTTTTCGTTAGGGGTGATCGTATCGACCAAGTAGTCTCAGAATGATGCGATAGGGCTCATACGAACAGAAAATAAACATTCTAGTGCCATTTTTTATTAAAAAAAAAGAAAACTAAAATATCCCTTTCTAACAAAAACTACATTTTTATGTACAAACTATGCCTACGATTCTACTACGATTCTACGATTCTACGATTCAAGCTTTTAATTGTTTTAAAAAGCAGAATTGTGGCAAAGAGTCAAACTTTAGCGTAAAGATTGAGGGATTGCGGAGGGGACAACCCATTTCATATACGGAGTAATTTCTGTTCGTTTTAAGTTTTATTGTCGCTCCTTACTTTGAGTTAGAAAAAACTAGTTTTTTTTATGTAATTTCTGAACGTTTTTGAATTAATGCATGTTTGATTTTGGCTCTCCACACATAAATTATTAAAATGAAATTTGCATATTAATTCCTTTTTTGGCTAAATGGCTTTCTCTTAGTTTTGATCAGACGAGGCCTAGTTGCCATGCAATCTTTTCGGTTACATAAAAAGGCAACTATAAATTTTAATTTTTAACGAATTTTTTTATTAGTAAAAAATATACTTAACTTAAGAATTAACTTACGTAACAAACTTTTATATTCTTTAATTTTTATTATGTATATGAGGGGGTTTGTACCCTCGTTAATACCTCGTTCTTTACACTAAATCGTAAGTTGTGTCCCAATTCTTTAAGAATGACCCCTGAATCAGAAAGGCCGTAGAATAAATAGTTGAAATTACTAAAAATACTATAGCATAAAGAGCGAGGTATTTATCTCCTCTTAAATACCTCACTCTTTATGCTAAAGTATTTTTAGAACCCCTCATATGCGTAATAATCTCTGTTCGTTTTAAGTTTCAATGCTACTCTTTACTTTCAATTGAAAACAATTTTTCATGTTTATTTTTTCATTGTTTTTTTATAGTAATTTTAGAAAATCCTGCGCCCTTTTCATTGAATTTCTGTTGCCCCACGACATATTTCTCCAAGGAAAGATCCTCTCACATAGCCCCCTCCCCTCAACCCCACCCCCAAAACCAAAAAAAATATCCCCTGAAAACGACAGTACACTTGCCAATAACCATTATTATATGTAAACACTGGTCGAAGTTTGTAACTTGCAGCCCCTCCCCCAGGGACTGTGGGGGAGTAAGTCATTCCTAAAGACATAGTTATTATGGTTTTTGACTATGCGGAACAAAATGGCTATCTCAAAATTTTGATATGTTGACTTTGGAGAAAAAATGAGCGTGGGAGGGGGCGTAGGTGCCCTCCAATTTTTTTGGTCACTTAAAAAGGGCACTAGAACATTTAATTTCCGTTAGAATGAGCCCTCCTGCGATATTCTAGGACCACTTGGTCGATACGATGACCCCTGAAAAAAAAACAAAAAAAACAAAAAAAAACAAATAAACACGTACCCGTGATTTGTCCTCTGGCAAAAAATACGAAATTCCACGTTTCACATTTTTGTAGATAGGAGCTTGAATATTTTGCTATAGGGTTCTCTGATACGCCGAATGCGATGGTATGATTTTCGTTAAGATTCTGTGACTTTTAGGGGGTGTTTTCCCCTATTTTCTAAAATAAGGCAAATATTTCCAGGCTCGTAACTTTTGATGACAAAGACTAAATTTGATGAAACTTATATATTTAAAATCAGCATGAAAATATGATTCTTTTGATGTATATTTTAGCATCAAAATTCTGTGTTTTAGAGTTTCGTTTACTATTGAGCCGGGTTGCTCCTTACTACAGTTCGTTAACACGAACTGTTTGATTGTTAAAAGTAACTAGTCTTTATTTGTTTTGCCATCGTTTTTTTTGGTCGGGATGATGTAATTTTTTTTTCAATATACATATCAAACAAATTTTATTTTAACGCGGATTCTAAATATGTATAATTTATTAAGTTTAACTGAACCAATCAAACGTTACAAGATAATTAATAATTACTTAAATAGAACCTTTGACGTCACTGTGTGTTTGTTTCCGTGAAAAGTGTCTACTTGGATCCGGAGACAATATTGGTTTTAGGCTTATTTTAATACATACGGGCGATTAGCTTTATATGTTTTTTTTTTCTTAAGAAAATATATTACTAAGAGTGAGTGGAAAGTAATAAGGGTTATACTGATGTCTTGACCTTAACAGACTCCAAGTAATATTTATAACTATTTAATTTTACTTGTTTCATATATTTTTCACGAGGAAAAAAACTGTAATATTTTGCGTAATTCATTTTCTCGTTTAATTATTTCTTCATTGGTTATTTCACCTGATTTATTATCACCTGATTTATAAGGTTATTTCACCTTAGCAAGCACTTCAAAATAGAAAGAATAAGCAATTTTATGCTCCGTCTTTCTTTTTGCTATTCTTAGATATTTTTCAAGTATTTAAATCAGAACTGTCCCAAGACTTAAAGTAGGAAGGGGTAACATGGCAAAAGCAAATAAGCCTGATGCACTAAATATAAATTTGGATAGTGAATGATATCGGAAAATAAACTTCAAACAAAACTTTGTGTATCCATTCAGTTAAATATTCTTTTTATATAATCAACACACAAATGACCACAATTCACATCGTCTAAATTTCTAACTAGAGTAGAATGAGAGGCAATTTGTATATTTGAAGTCTCTAAGAAGTTAACTATTTCATTTCTGGGATGAATTTGAGAAGAACAATAAAATTCTACAAATGAATACTTGGGATAATTGAAATAACAAGTCCAATGCGTCCCAGGCAGTTGCATAGAGTCATAATTGATCACACCACATTGTGTTTTTTGCTTAGTAAGTTATCTCCAGAAAGCAATGCCTCGAAAATAAGAAATATGACCTAATTCATTCAAAATATCAATATTTCTCTACGATATTACGTGATTTCTGATTCTTCACAATTCTTTCACTATTCTTTGAATTGTGAAGTCTCCAGGTCAGCATCTTTTCTGGATCTTCCACAGTGTTTAGGTACTTTAGCCACTTCTAATGGTATTTTCTTGAGTCTATCACGTTCTTGGGAGTTTCGACAAACACTTCCGAATTAGACCCAACAATTTTGTGTGTACCTGGTAATTTTAAACCTCGACCTTTCCGTATCGTCACTGGTAATGTTAAATCTTTGCCTTCAGCGTTTGAAAAATCAGCAATTTTATCAACAATCGTTCTTCCAGCATATATGCCTAATGCAGCTGCACCGGTTTTAGTACCTATAGCAGCTGCTAATAGTATTAAAAATGGAAGTAAGCCACCATTTTTAATTAGTTAATGAGGCGATATAATTATATTTACATCCTTATTGTTTATTCTTCCTTGCTCAATTTGTTTTCTTTTAAGCAATAAAATAACAGGTTCTTTGCCAACAATATTTTCTATTTGAATTCGGTAATTTTCTTTTTTCTTAAAATATCTATTTATATTTACTTTTTGACTGATTTAAAATTTATAAAGAAGAGTTAAGAAAGAAAATCATGAATGATATTGAAGTGGTTGTTTGAAGGATAAATCGTTTGAAGATTATTGTTGCCTCATTAAGGTAGTTGATAAATTTCTATTTTTTCGAGTCAGATGCTTGGTTTTGTTGGATTCCATCAATTTCTTTTGGATTACAACGGTTGGAAAATGCAAATTGTTACAGTTTAATCTTGTAATTTTAGGTTTTTTCAAAGTAGCTCTGCGAAATAGAGATTATTGATATATTTCGTTTTGTCACCTTTCACGAATAAATCTTAATTTTTTCTGATCTTTTTCTGTTACAAAATCGTCAACGATAACCAAATTTTGAGCTGAGATCTAGGTAGTCTACATCAATGATATTACTTTATCATTAATCGCAAAAAATGATCCATGTCAGTTTTTTCCAAAACATTCATGTTAATCATTAAATCTTTACTTTTGTCTTCTTCAAGATCTTTTACAAGATCTTTTACGGATAATTATTTGGAAGCATAAGTACTCATAATTCAAGCTAGAGAGTAAATTTTCACATTCATCTGCTTTAATCAATCCATTTCAAATCCATTATCGGACTTTTCAATTCATTATCATGGTAAAAATTTTTGCTGGGTAAAATTCAACTATGAAGCTTATAGCTTTGAAGTTTATAGATTTAAAACTTATAGCTTGAGCTTTGAAGCTATATATTAGAAGCTTATAAATTTGTAGCTTAGCTTATAACTCTGAAGCTTATAGCTTACAGCTGAACTTCAGAAAGTATAGCTTATAGCTTCAAGGGAGTAAATCCTAAGAGTACTGTGTTTACTTCATTTTTCAAAATATTTCTTTTAGTGTCATTAGGGTGTAGAGCTTTTTTATTTTCTTTTTTGAAGAACATTCTATGTTTGTTAGCCCTTAAAGTATACTGAGTTTCTGACAAGTTTTTCAATTTTCTGAATAAACCTTCATTATAATCCAGTAATGTTATTTTGTTTTTAACAATATTCGTTTGGATACCTTTCAATTTTTCTTTGCTTTGGGATCATCGTCACCCTCTTTCAAATGAACATATACTTTTTGATCTTGCACCTACAAACTCGGACATTAATGTTCCAGATAATTCATCCTTCATCATATTTACCACTTTTTATTGAGTGCATGGAAGGTATATATTTCTTATAATCTGAAGTATCGAACTTTTCTTTGGGGTTAGCTTTAATGTCTTAGTAAAAATATTCAGTTTAAATATCATAATAAAGCTATCCGCATACATATAACATAAGTCAATGTTTTCACTATATTTTGGTTTCATGTATGTTTAATGAAATTTATACATTAGTAATTTGGACAACTCTAATACAGAAAATTCAATATAAAAAGGTTCTTGGTAATTCTGGCTACCAAGATCTTGTCGCTAAAGATCATTTCCGATCTAAAGATAAGTTTCTAACTTTTTTGTTTTTGTTCATCACTTCTGATTATTTCAATAGTAGCTCTTTTTCTAACATTTTCCACTGTTTCCTAAAACAAGCATTATTAATGAGTTAAAAAAATCCTTTTCAAAATCATTCGTTCCCTTTAGTGGTAATTTAGTATTATGGTTGATATATTCTTTTAAATAGGGTGACTCACTAAAAGCTAGCGTTCTATGTACCTTTTCAATGCTAGGCCAAGTTTTAAATAAAAATTCTAAGTTCATATGATGCACAACATAATTCATTTTATTATTTCTTGTTGTATTTAATCTATATAGAAAATGTCCAGGAGCTAGTAGTAAATCCTTATGTAAATTGTGTAACTTTCTTGGATATTCTAAATCAACTTGGTAAATAGCTCCTACATTATTCTTATTCATTTCTGACTGAAAACAATCTTTTTTGCTAGTAATCGTCTGGGGTGTTGCTTTCTTTTAGATGGATGGGTGTATTAATAAGGGCAATATCCTTTTCAGGTAAATTTTGTGACACTGCCAGACCATTTGAATTATTAGCATCTAAATACATTAAATAATTGAAGATTGTGTTTGATTTAAGTTTTTCGCATGCTTATTATTTACCTTAGAATGTCTTTTAATACAGTGAAATACGTCTCCTCTTATTCCTTTTTTAATAAAGTTATATATATCTTCTCCAGAAAATAATGCAATTTTAGCTTTAGAGTGTTTGAATAAAGTTTCCTATGTTAGTCCTGGTACTGAGAAGAAGTGCAGTGGATATAATTTATGACTGTTTAAACAAACATTTCTAAGATTGTCAATGATATCTGATAAAATTATACATCACTTTTTAGATATAATTTAGTGTATTCTAATAGTATTTTACATCTAAATAATTTCTAAATAGATTTTGCTCTTATATATTGTTCTTTGGAAATATTTTTCCATGTTAATCTTGAATTAAACATGTCTACCGGAGATAATTTCGCATCATTGGTTTTTTCATAGATATCAATCTATTCATTGGGATATATTCCTTTCTTTATTGTTTCTTTGAATTCTTTTGTAACAAACCAGTAATTTGAAACAAACTAGAAGTATACTTGAAATTATAACTTAAAATTTTGTAATTTATTTTACATTTACATTTAGCTAAATTCTCAGAAAGCTGAACTAACTCTGGAGCCATAAAACATAGTGAATCTATGAAACCCATTTCGTATCGGGTTTCGTCAACACTTATTGTTTTTATAAAATGATATTAAATTCTCCACTGAATCAAAAATATCGTCATCAGGAACTAATTCTCTAAGAAATAAACTAGAGTCATATTTCAAGAGGATCTGCATTACCATAGGGATATGCTTGGAAACTCTAAAGTTTTTATTACATGTTGCATGAGTAAATCCACGTATATTGCCAGTCATATGGTCGTGATACAAATGAAGAAATGATATGCTATTTCCTTTTGACAAATGTGACAGCTTTTATTAGTTTTATTTTTCAATTTTTCTCTTATTTGTTCTTGTGTATAACCTTGATCTCTCTGTCTATTTTCATATTCTTTGGCTATTTCTTTACACATTTCTGATATGGTAGTTACAAAACACTCACTAGCATCATCACCAAAATAATTGTAATATTTATTTTACGCTGTAACAAAAGAACAACATACTTGGAATCCATAAGTAAATGGATTTTGCTCTGCTACTTCAAATGTCTTTTTACCTTTCTTGGATTAAATTCTTCATTATACTATTCAAAATAAGCTATAGTAAAGAAAGGTACTTGAATTTGTTTATATGCATTTTTAGATTCAGTTTTAGATACAAGGATTATAAATTTCGGTTTAAGATTGATTCAAGTTTTATTTTTGGATTTGAAAGAAAAACTGAACTAAGTATTAAATATAATGAAGGTACTATAGTTCCTAATATCACAAGAAATGTTGATAAAATACATATTGACTGCTCGTAATGTATAGTTCAATTGTGAATATGGATAAAACCTCTGATGTGATCTGGAGTTTTGCTCCACAAGCAGAACCTGGTGTGGTACTCTGTGAGATTCCTATAAAAATGTAACATCTACCAATCAGTCGAAACGAATATATCAACGCGCTAAAAATGATTATATAAAAAATAGGTATATTAATTGATCTTTTTGGAGTGAATACTGAATATTTTTAGTTTGAAAAAAGTGTAATGAAATTATTGAATAAAATGTATCTAAAATAAATGTTGATCAATAACAAAATAATTACATTATGCAAGACAGTATGGTAGCGAGATCGGTAGTTTCTTTAAAAGTATCGTCAATCCTCAATTATCTAAACGTCCATAAAAATATAAAAGATGAAGCATGCTCCATGTACAAAACTATGATTAAACCTCGGGTGGAATTATTTAAGAATAGAGGGATTGAATATGGAAAAGATTGAATAGATTGTAATCAAAGAGGGTTAAACGGTGTGAGATCTCTAAAACATATAGTTTCAAATAATAAGAGATATTTCAATAAACATCTTGATGAACAGAGGAAAGGCTTATTGGATGCCCAAAGTAACAACCAAAGACTCCCCTCTTCTGTTTGAATATATATAAAAATTAATAATCTTTTCTGAATATAAATAGCAGTGAATGAAGTTGTTGCTCCTTATTGGTAAATATTTGAAAAGCCTATTATTGATAATTCTAAAATCAAATATGAATACATAGAAATTAGAAAAAAACAATGGAAAAGTATTTCAACAATTCAATTATAATTTCATTTATAATTTCTTCCAAGTGATAGTTACCTGCATACAAAAGTGAAAAATAACACGAGTGGATGGGGCTAATATAATTATGAAGCTACTTTAACAAATAACGCATTTAATTTTTTTAGAAATGTTGAATAAATTATCTATAGAAAATGTAATACAAGTACTGATTATGCAGGTATCACGACTACATTTAAAAATTATTAGAATTCTCAGATGACTATAGTCGAAGTACATCTACTATTATGTTTTGGTGTGGAGATAAAGCCCAATCCTTTGATTCCTTTAAAGCTGAAAATGAGCACTTTTACAACTGTTGCAGGAGGCGGTGGAACCATTACAATAAAATAAAACAAAGCTTTTTAGTGATTTATTTCAAATATTGAGTAAAACCCAAAAAATTCACGTGATTAGCATGTATTTACCATTATCACGATTATTTTGATTTCTTCAAGATATTAATCGTGTTTTTAGAGACGTTGCACATCAAATTATATTAGAAAGAAATGATTTCCCAATGTGATCATAAAATCTGAATCTCAAAATTTTAAAGTAGATGTAATACATTTATCATAAATGTTACCAGTATTACATCCCCTGGTATCTGACCATAAGAACTCTAATAGAATTGAAGCAAGTGTGAGTAGATATAAATATCCACAAGAAGATTTTAATTGTAAATTTAGTAATGCCAATGAAAATTTATTTTAACGCTTACCAACGATTTTTGCAGGTAGGATATAAACATAAAAATTCTAATAGTGGAGTAATTGTAAGTTATAATGACTTTAAAAAAATATATCCTTTATCTTGTTTTGATGTTTCAAAGCAAGAATCGAAAATTTATCGAGGTGGATCAACTGATGATACAGAAATTAAAATTTTATGAGATTAAATACCTGCTTCTCGATATTACATTTACTGCGTAAGAGTTTCAGAAAGAAATGCAATCATGAAAGTCATTGACAGTAAGACATGTATTAATATATAAGTTAGTAGCTGTTGGTGCTTCACGCCACACCAACACCTAGTTAGAGGGGGTGCTTCGCGCCCCCCCAATCCCCCACCCCACCCCAAGGGCGTAAGTCATTACACGCCATTGTAGTTATGTCCCTGTGTGCTACTGTGAATATAGATAGAGATATATATGTTTCTAACTGCGTAAAACTTGCGAATATACAACATTCTTCGCTGTCCTACTGTCTGTGCACATACAAAGCCTTATATACTTATAATGACGTCATATGCAAACCCTCTTTTTACAAACAAACAAAAATGCATACATTCAACTTATTTTTATATAGATAGATAGATAAAAAGATATACATATACTCTATAAATTAACTATGTAAAACTTGCAAGTTTACAACATTCTTCGCTGTCCCATTGTCTGTGCATATAAATAGATTGTCAGGTTTACCTACCCTCGAACATGCAACGTAAAATCATCCATGGGAAAAATAGTCTATATTAGGACCTATACCGCATTTTTCTAATGATGCCCTTGAGCTTTGTTGATGGTGATTGCAAATGCTAATCGAATTGGGAATTGCAATCTTTTAAATTGAAAATGAAGATCCTTTGGAATCATGGGAATGCGAGGAATAAGAACGGCTTCACTCTCAAAAGGCCCTTTCAAGATTGTTGCCTCTATTACGTTTTCCACTTTTTTTTATGGCAAGTCGCGTGCCATTGCAAAGCTTTGGTGGGTTAATATTTCGTAGCAGTTTTATTGGTACGCCTATTTTAGCTGTAGCGCGTGTGGTGGAAACCCTGGAAGATCCAGGGAATTTAAAAATTCAGATGGATAATTAACCGCTTCATTTTGTTCCAGAACTGTGTCGACTGACTTGTAAATTACTTCCTGGTCTTGATTCTTGGTCACAATAACATTGTTAATTTTGTGGACGTCTCTAATCTTGGCTGCCAATATCGCCCGTTCTCTGAGCCATTTATGATTTTTATAATTGGTTATAATACTCGGAAATACCTTTTCAACAAATTCATTTTTGGAACTCAATAAATTGCAAAATTCAGAAGGCAGCTGTATCAGTTCTGAAATTGAGTCTACTGTGAGCTTTCTGTTTCCAATTGCCAGTAACTGATCTGAAAATATTTCACCAGAGTCATCGTTTTGCCATAGGACACGCATATTTATAGTTAATTTTATATATATATAGATTTTAATGTCTTTACGTGTGCCCATAAATTAGAATTTTTCAGTCAAGCATTCATTTCGTCAGCAGGGGTTGATCTAGGTGTTATAGGTAATGTTTGCCTGAAATCTCCGGCAAGCAATAATAATGTGCTGCCAAAGGGTTTCGAATTTTCTCGCAAATCTCGTAATGATTGTTCCAGAGCCTCGAGCAATTTTTTGTGTGCCATTTTGCACTCATCCCAAATAATACGTTTGCAATGCTGCATTACTTTACCCATCCCAGATGATTTGGAAATATTGAACGTAGGAGTTTCTGTAGAATGCAAATTCAGAGGCAATTTCAAAGCGGAATGAGCAGTTCTTCCCCCACGCAGCAACGTTGGGGCTATTCCGGACGACGCAATTGCCAACGCTAGGTCATTTTTTGGATCGAATTGATGCCAGAAATCAATTTTATCACAAACGTTTTACCAGTTTTGGAGCAACCAAAAAGAAGATTTCTCCAACGTTGTTATCTACACAATGCATTATCTTATCTTAAATGTATTCTTGCTCGGATGTTAACTTATAAATATTATTTTGTACATACGGCAATAGAAAGTTACAATTCGTGTTGTAACTTTCTTCACGACACAATTCTACACATGTCGAAACAGCAGCGTTACGATTAGGTGAAGGCATTACTAAATCCTGAAGAGGTTTGTTTGCCATAAATACGCACAAATCTTCAAAAATAACTAAAGTGTAGTTATAAGTTTCTGATGTAAAATCAAAGGTCATATCTAACGTCTCTAAACGTTTTCGATGGAGTATATTCTCAGCCATTTTCAATTTATGTTTCTCCCATAACTCTGTAGAAGCTGAAAAATAGCACGAAGTTAGTATGATTCCATACAATGCATGAATTTGACTTGGAGTTGACGTTTTGCACTCGTCATTGATGGAGTTGTCCCAGTGTTGGTCATTCTCCAATAAATTCAGAGCTTGGCATGCACTACGGTAAGTGTGATATGGTATAGTACCGTTTACAGTTCTCAAATACTCAAAGGACGTCGGACCGGGTACATTCACCGAAAGCAGGTGGAGAAAGAAGGTTTAATGTTGATTGGGGTGAATGGTGCAGAGTCTTCCTATCGCGGTATCTTTGAAGATGGTAGGTTGGCCGTCGACTGACTTACCCTGTTTTCGATTTTCAAATGATTTTTTTTTAGCATTCCACGTGTAATATGAAGGTACTTCAGTATACAGCAATTTTTTTGCAAAAGAATAATTTTGAAATAACGAAAAGAAAGCAGTTAATGATGTATCTGGTGGATTCAGGGCTCTTTGTTGCACATTGGATTCCAAAAAATAAACACGTTGACCATTCTGTAAATGTACCGCTAAGTGAACAACAGCTGGACTTCGTTCATGTATCGGAAATTGAAGAATTTGCCATACAGCTTCATTACTGCTTATGTATCTTCCAGTCTGATATTGTACGATTTCATCGATATCACTGATTGCGGACTGCAAGCCAAAAACTGCCATGTCGCTCTCATTGTTGGCGTATTTACATATGTATTTGATTGCCTTTACGGCGTTACAGCATTCAACGTTTATGTAAGCGTTAAATGTTTTTGATAATAAAGGTGAATAAAAACCAACCCACTGATTATCCACTTCGATGGTGGTACCTTTATGCTTCTTTATTATTACCGTTTTACCGCCATGTTCAGTAGATCTTCTTCTATATTTTGGGTAACCGATGTCGGTAATTGTGTTGGGTACTAAAAGTCGAGGATATTGCTTTGTGCACATTCTTTTTGCCATGCATGGTGATTTTCCATTCAGTGCACCGCAAGGTCCATGTATCATATTTTTACCACAAAATCATATAAGCCCTTATCGACATTTTCATCAGGTATTTCAGCGGAAATCACATCGTCAATTTTATTAGAAGTAATTTTATCAAGTAGCCAGATTAAAATTTGTGCGTGTGGCAATCCTCAATTTTGCCATTCCACTGAGTACATCCAGCATCGCACTGACCCAAACACTTTAAGTTTTACTATGTAGTTTATCAGTGATCTCAACTTTTGCCGGAAGACACGGGCCGTAATGACATGTCTATGAGCCACCGATTGTCCTTGAAGTAAAACCTGCTGTATCTTGTCCCAAGATTGATTACATTTAAATGTAATAAATAAATCTGGACGATCATATAGACGAACATACGCAATAGCACCTTGAGCATTTTCATGCATATGACGGGGACTGCCAGCATATGACGATGGTAAAATCGTTCATCTTCCAACGTTAGTGGTATTACCGTCATTTACAACTGGATCTCGCAAATGAATGTATTGTTCAGAGCGGAGCTTGGTCTGATTCAGACGGATAAACAGCAAACGTTCTGATTCAATTTTTGCATATATATCAACGATGTATTGGTGAAACAATTGACGGCATTTTAAAATATAATTTTCGTCATTGGGACGAATCATTCGTCAGTAGGAATGATAATTCATCGCACTGCATTTCTTATCCGTTTGTTTATTAGTGGATGGGTTTATCAATTTATTATTAAAGTTATAGCCGTCAGCTCCATCCCAAAAAATGATAGGATATTGTAGGACATCGTAGCATCGATGAGTTTCAGCAATTCTTACCAACTGATCCTTTTGCTTATGAAGAATAGTATCTCGAGGTAAAAACTGATTACCGACCATAACGATTGCCACTTCGTCGATAGTTGGAGCATTGTATCTACTCATATGTTCACCTATAGGCGTTTTGTCAGCGAAAATAACAATTTTATGTGTATCAATAGGGATCACATCGATTGCTGTTTTAGAAATGCGCACTAAATCATTGTTTTTGTGGAAAAGATGTTGCAATTGGGAAACGATAGACCTACCAGCGTCAGGAGAAATTTTGCAACTTGCATTCAATTCAGAATTGCTATCACTGATGAAGTACAGTTGTAAAAATTTATGTATCTCACCTAAGAATGGTAGAAGGGACACTGCTCTATGATAAATTTGCCCTTTTACTTTGAAAGTAGGCATAAATTGATCTTGATTTTCGATTTGGGCACCAAACGACGTCATTTTGAAACATGTATTAAATTTTTGGATGTTTGATAAAAAACGCTTAGATTCTGACGTAGTTCCAGTAAGCAAAATCTTCAATGGCTCTGGTGGTCAGCCAGTTGAGGAAGTTTAACTTTTCCTGACACGTAACACATTCCCATTGTTTCACCATTAAAGTTCAAGGCCTTGCAATAGGGACAAATTTTAGACATAGTGCCGATTTGAACACATCTACTTAAGGTATAATCATCGACTGGGCTGTACCTGAATAACTGGCGATAATTTCCAGGTTGCTCTTGTGATTCCTCGGCAAGCTTTATTTTGGCATTATCTCTTTGAGCCTCAAGCCTTTTTTCACTTTGTTCTTGTGATTCCTTGGCACGCTTTCTTTTGGTAATTTATTTTTGAGCCACGAGCCTGTTTTCACGTTGTTCTTGTGATTCCTCGGCACGGTTTTTTGGTAATTTCTCTTTGAGACGGAAGCCTGTTTTCACGCTGTTCTCGTGATTCCTCGGCACGCTTTCTTTTCTTACTTTCTCTATTAGCCGCAAGCCTTTTGGCATTAACTCTATGAGCAGCTTCCTTGGCTATTTTTTCTGCCATTGTAGGATTATACTAAAATTTCTCTTTGAATTAACTCTTTGAGCAGCTTTCTCGGCTGTTTCTTCTGCCATTGTAGGATTTATACTAAAATTTCTTTTTGAATCGCCCCCTTATATACTTTTAATGACGTCATATATAAAGCCTTATACACTTACAATAACGTCATTTGCGTACAAACCAACAAACATACAACTATTTTTATATAATAGATTTTCGATTTGGAGATTTGTTTAATAGAATTGCTTATTAATAAAGGGAGAAAATTTTAAGCGTAATGAAAATTGAAAATAAATACAATCAAACAATTAGGAAAGAAGATTTAGACATCGGAATCGAATAAATGATTAGAGGAGTGAAATATGTTATAATTAATTATGGAAATAAACTCGTTATTAATGTTGATTTTAAAGATGAAATAATTAATATTTTTGCACCTAAGTGCTTTGATTCTAAAGCAGCTGATCTTGAAAAGAGATTTTAAAAATTAGATCACTGTTTTATACGTTATCGGAAAAAAATAAATAAAGATAATAAAAATTACTTAGATATTGATATCGAACTATGCTTTAAATATTAAATTATTTGATTTTATCAGTAGTATAGGAAAAATAAAATACAATGAAACTCTTTATTCACAAATTAATCAAGTTCTTATTTCACAAGACCTGTAATGGTCTTAAAGCTCAGGATGGGAAACTGAAAAACATCGAAAATTTTCAAATTAAATTAAGAATGAGATAAATTGAGGGGCGTATATAGCTGGGGTCTAGAAAGTGTATTTACAGTGTGAAAAGTATAAAAATAAGACCAAATTTGATTTCGAAGGACCTGTTTTCATGTTGAATGTAGGCTTAGAAAACTTGCAAACTGTGCAATAATTGATATTAATATGAAGTAAAATTGACTGAAAACTATGTAAATTGAATGAATGAGTTAGGGGGTCCAGAGCCCGTCTTTTCCATACTACTGCCAAGTAGGCTTTGAAACACCCAGTATAGTTTTATATTACATCCGGGTTTGGACAACGCAGGGACCTGAGTAGTCAAAAAGCGTCGTTAATTCTTAAATTACATCCGGGTTTTAGAGTAGCTTGCAGCCTAATAAGAGACGGTTATGTCCCATAACAAGAAATAGAGTAGCCCATAACTCCTTGAAATAGAGTCTGACCTTAACACAAACTATAGTGTTAGAACTGTCATGTCTGAAAACCCGTATGCAGGAAAGTTATAGCTCTTTTGCTTGACTAATTAAGAAAATTCATTGGCAGGAAAAATATAAGAAGTTGCTTAAACTACTATATTTTGAATCGAAGGCACCTTGTTTTTTCCTTCCACAGCTATAGCTGTTCAGATTGGTTCAAAATTATTTGCAATTTAGCATGACATCATATATACAAAAACAATTACTTTCCAAGCTTTTTCTCAGTTTTTATATTTTTCTATTTGCGTAACTACATAACTAAATAGCAACCAGGAAATTTTCTATACCTAGCCCTCTGAAATATCAAAATTATGCATTGCCATGATCATCACTTTTTCTTTAGTTTCAAGTACCATAAAAAAGATGCCGTCAGAATATCGTATTTCAAGACCCTTTTTTTAAGCCGTTCATTTTGTTTTTCAAGCCAAAACATTTTCTTGGATGTTCAAGCCAAGAGCCTTTAAGTGTACTATTTAGGAGTTGTGGAAAAAGCAGTTCCAATAATGTTCTTTACTTTTGATCTGACTCTCTTTAAGGAGTTAAGGGCTATTTATTAGTATTGGACGTAATCGTCTCTTACTAGGTTGCTACCTAACGCAGCAACCTGCACAGCCAGAGCCAAAAGAACACCTTTTTGTATATTGACTTAAGATATGGATACGCTTGAGAAACTTTGGTCTTTATTCTTATACCGCTGAAACCAGAATTTAGTTATTACTGGCTATGTTTAACTTTTACTAGGTTACATCTACAACTAGCTCGACTAAATTGTTGAGCTTTAGCAAGCTTGGCACGTGGAGATTTCTCCAACTGTCAATGTTATAGAATGTTACCAAAAAGCAAAACCAGGCTTGTGGTTCAAAAAGAAAGGGCCAGATTAGGAATGTGCAATTTACGTCAATGAAGGCGTGTCGAGGAACTACCAGAGCAACGCGAAGCCAGACTTGCTGCTGAAAGAGAAAGTAAAAAAAGAAGGCGTGTCGAGGAATCACAAGAGCAACGTGAAAACAGGCTTGTGGCTTCAAGAGATAATGCTAGATTAGGAATGTGCAATTTACGTCAACGAAGGCGTGTCGAGGAACTACAAGAGCAACGCGAAACCAGACTTGCTGCTAAAAGAGAAAGTGAAAAATGAAGGCGTGTCGAAGAATCACAAGAGCAACGTGAAAACAGGCTTGCGGCTTCAAGAGATAATGCCAAAAGAAAGCGTGCCCAGGAATCACAAGAGCAACGTGAAAATTATCGCATGGCATTAAGGTACAGCCCAGTCGATGATTATAGTAGATGATGGTGAAACAATGGGAATATGTTGCGCCTCAAGGAAAGTTAAACTTCCTCTACTGGCTGCACCCCCAGAGCCATTGAAGACTTTGCTTACTGGAACTACGTCAGAATCTAAGCGTTTTTTATCAAACATCAGAAAATATAACTCATGTTTCCAAATGACGTCGTTGGGTGCCCAAATCGAAAATCAAGATCAATTTATGCCTACTTTCAAAGTAAAAGAGCAAATTTATTATAGAGCAGGGTCCCTTCTACCATTCTTAGGTGAGATTCATAAATATTTACAACTGTACTTCATCAGTGATAGAAATTCTGAATTGAATACACGTTGCGAAATTTCTCCCAACGTTGAAAGGACAATCGTTTCCCAATTGCAACATCTTTTCCATGAAAATAATAATTTAGTGCGTCTGTTCAAAACAGCCATCGATTTGATGCCTACTGATACGTATAAAATTATTTCCGCTGACAAAACGCCTCCTGGCCAACATGTGCGTAGATACAATGCTCCAATTATCGACGAAGTGGCAATCGTTATGGTCGGTGATCAGTTTTTACCTCGAGATATTATTCTTCACTAGCTGTTGGGGTGGCGCATCGTGCCACCCCAACACCTAGTTGGTGGGGGCGCTTCGCGCCCCCCAAGCTCCCCTCGCGTGTAAGTCGTTACGCGCCATTGTAGTTGTGTCCGTGTGTCCCACCTGTGAATATATATATATATATATATATATATATATATATATATATATATATATATATATATATATATATATATATATATATATATATATATATATATATATATATATATATATATATATATATATATATACATATACATATATATATATATATATATATGTATATATATATATATATATATATATATATATATATATATATATATATATATATATATATATATATATATATATATATATATATATATATATATATACATATATATATATATATATATATATATATATATATATATATATATATATATATATATATATATATATATATATATATATATATGTATATATATATATATATATACTCGGCGGTCGTTATTTGTGTCCCAGTGCCCCAGTCTGTAATTTCTCTTTGAGTGTCCCGGTCGTCATTTATATTCCCTGTGTCCCGATTTATAGTTTTCTTTTTCTCCTTTATTTTTCAGTTTTTTTCCTTTTTTAGTTTTTTTTCTTTTTCAGTTTTTAGTTTTTTTTTAGTTTTTTTTATTAGTTTTTTAGCTTTTTTTCTTTCTTAGTTTTTAGTTTTTTACCTTTTTTATTTTTTTAGTTTTTTAGCTTTTTCAGTTTTTTTAGTATTTCCTTTTTATTTTTTTTGTAGTTTTTACCTTTTTAGTTTTTTTTCTTCTTTTGTATTAATGCTAAAGTCAAGGTTCGATCCTGGAACCTCTCGGACCTGGAACCTGGAACCTAACGCTTTACCAACTCAGCTACTTCGGCTTGAATACATTCGTTTTTGAATTGGTATTTGATGAAATAATTCAGACGCCATATAATGACGTCACTCGACAGACAGACAGACAGACATAAAACACAAACAACTCATTTTTATATATATAGATATATAGATAAATATAAATATATATATTGACGTAAATTGCACATTGTCGATCATCACCGCTATCATTTTCAGTTTTGATACGTTTTAACTCTCGCTGACCAGGCTGATCTTCATCTAACTGCACGGTTTTGCGTTCTTTAGCCGCAAGCCTTTTGGCATTAACTCTTTGAGCAGCTTCCTCGGCTGTTTCTTCTGCCATTGTAGGATTTGGTAACATTCTATCTTTTTCAATGTTTTTCAATTTGTTAATGTTCATTCTAACATTGACAGTTGGAAAAATCTTCACTTGCCAAGCTTGCTAAAGCTCAACAATTTATTATAAACCTAAGAATTTTAAGTATCTGTTTTAAGGTTTTCGAATTACTTTAATCTATTGTCAAAATATTTCGAAATATTTATGCAATTCCCAGTTTTTACATTTAATTTGTTTTCTTTATATATATAGAAGATATATAATCTGGCGTAACAGACATAGTGTAACAGACATAACACACAGATAACTTATTTTTATATATATATATATAGAAGATAAGTGAAACGCTCAGTTGGTAAGAATTGCTGAAACTCATCGATGCTACGATGCCCTACAATGTCCTATGATTTTTTGGGATGGAGCCGACGGCTATCACTTTAATATTAAATTGATGAATCCAGCCACTAACAAAGAAATGAATAAGAGATGCAGTGCAATGCATTATTATACCTATAGACTAATGATTCGGCAGGAAGAAGACACTTATATTTTAAAATGCCGTCAATTGTTTCACCAATTCGTCGTTGATATGTATGCTAAAATTGAATCAGAACGTTTGCTATATATCCGCCTGAATCAGACCAAGCTCCGCTCTGAACAATACATTCATTTGCGAGATGCTGTTGTAAATGACGTTAATACCACAAACGTTGGAAGATTAACGATTTTACCTTCGTCATAAGCTGGCAGTCCCCGTCATATGCATGAATATGCCCAAGATGCTATTGCGTATGTTCGTCTCTATGGTCGTCCAGATTTATTTATTACAATTACATGTAATCAATCTTGGGACGAGGTACAGCAGCTTTTACTTCAAGGACAATCGGCGGTTCATAGACATGACATTACGGCCCGTGTCTTCCGGCAAAAGTTGAAATCACTGATAAACTACATAGTAAAACTTGAAGTGTTTGGGTCAGTGCGATGCTGGATGTACTCAGTGGAATGGCAAAAACGAGGTTTGCCACACGCACATATACTAATCTGGCTACAGAATAAAATTACTTCTAACGAAATTGATGATGTGATTTCCGCTGAAATACCTGATGAGAATGTCGATAAGGGGTTATATGATACTGTTGTAAAAAATATAATACATGGACCTTGCGGTGCACTGAACGAAAATTCACCATGCATGGCCAAAGGAAGGTGCACGAAGCAATATCCTCGACTTTTAGTATCCAACACAATTACTGGCAATGATGGTTACCCACAATATAGAAGAAGATCTACTGAAGATGGCGGTAAAACAGCAATAATAAAGAAGCGTAACGGTACCACCGTCGAAGTAGATAACCAGTGGGTTGTTCCATATTCCCCATTATTATCAAAAAGATTTAATGCACACATAAACGTTGAATACTGTAACTCCGTAAAGGCAATCAAATACACATGTAAATACGGCAACAAAGGCAGTGACATGGCAGTTTTTGGCTTGCAGTCCGAAATCAAATATACCGACGAAATCGTACAATATCAGGCTGGAAGATACATAAGCAGTAATGAAGCTGTTTGGCGAATTCTTTCATTTCCGATACATGAACGTAGTCCAGCTGTTGTTCACTTAGCGGTACATTTACAGAATGGTCAACGTGTTTATTTTTCGGAATCCAACGTACAACAAAGAGCCCTGAATCCACCGGATACAAAGTTAACTGCTTTCTTTTCGCTATGCAAAAATGATTCTTTTGCAAAAAAAAAAAACTGCTGTATACTGAAGTGCCTTCGTATTACACGTGGAATACTAAAAATAAAGTATTTGAACGTCGAAATCAGGGTAAGTCAGTCGACGGCCAACCTACCATCTTCAAAGATACCATGATAGGAAGACTCTACACCGTTCACCCCAATCAACATGAATGCTTCTTTCTACGCCTGCTTTTGGTGAATGTACCCGGTCCGACTTCCTTTGAGTATTTGAGAACTGTAAACGGTACTATACATGACACTTACCGTAGTGCATGCCAAGCTCTGAATTTATTGGAGAATGAACAGCACTGGGATAACTGCATCAATGACGCGTGCGAAACGTCAACTCCAAGTCAAATTCGTGCATTGTTTGGCATCATACTAACAACTTGCTCTCCATCAGCTCCTACAGAGTTATGGGAAAAATATAAATCAAAAATGTCCGAAGATATACTCCATCGAAAACGGTTAGAGACGTCAGATATGACTTTTGATTTTATATCAGAAATTTATAACTACACTTTAGTTATTATAGAAGATTTGTGCATATGAATGGCAAACAAACCTCTTCAGGATTTGGGAATGCCTTCACCTAATCGTACCGCTGCTGTTTCGACATGTGTAGAATTGGATCGTGGACAAAGTTACAGTACGAGTGATCTGTTGTCGTATGTACAAAATAACATTTCCAAGTTAACGTCGGAACATAAAGACATTTATGATACGATAATGCATTGTGTCGATAACAACGTTGTAGAAATTTTCTTTTTGGATGCTCCAGGAGGTACTGGTAAAACGTTTGGGATAAAACTGATTCTGGCATCAATTCGATCAAAAAATGATACAGCGTTGGGAATTGCGTCGTCCGGAATAGCCGCAACGTTGCTGCCTTGTGAAAGAACTGCTCATTCCGCTTTGAAATTGCCTCTGAATTCGCATTCTACACAAACTCCTACGTTCAATATTTCCAAATCATCTGGGATGGGTAAAGTATTGCAGCAATGCAAACTTATTATTTGGGACGAGTGCACAATGGCACACAAAAAATTGCTCGAGGCCCTGGATCAATATTTGAAAGATTTGCGAGGGAATTCGAAAACCTTTGGCAGCACATTAATATTACTTGCGGGAGATTTCAGGCAAACATTACCTATATTACCTAGATCAACCCCTGCAGACGAAATGAATGCTTGCCTGAAAAATTCTAATTTATGGGCACACGTAAACACATTAAAATTAACTAGAATATGCGTGTCCGATTGCAAAACGATGACTCTGGTCAAACATTTTCAGATCAATTGCTGGCAATTGGAAACGGAAAGCTCCCAGTAGACTCAATTTCAGGACGTATACAACTACCTGCTGAATTCTGTAATTTAATGACGTCCAAAAATGAATTGATTGAAAAAGTATTTCCGAATATTCTAAACAATTATAAAAATGATAAATGGCTAAGTGATAGAGCGATTCTTGCACCCAAAAATAAAGACGTCCACGAAATCAACAATATTGTTTTGACCAAGATTCGAGACCAGGCAGTCCTTTACAAGTCAGTCGACACAGTTTTGGAACCAAATGAGGCGGTTAATTATCCATCTGAATTTTTAAATTCCGTGGATCTTTCAGGGCTTCCACCACACGTGCTACAACTAAAAATAGGCGTACCAATAATACTGTTAAGAAATATCAGCCCACCAAAGCTTTGCAATGGCACGTGACTTGCCGTAAAAAAACAATGGAAAACGTAATAGAGGCCACAATCTTGTCAGGGCCTTTTGAGGGTGAGGCTGTTCTTATTCCTCGCATTCCCATGATTCCAACGGATCTGCCTTTTCAATTTAAAAGATTGCAATTCCCAATTCGATAAGCATTTGCAATCACCATCAACAAAGCTCAAGGTCAATCACTAGAAAAATGTGGTATAGATCTTAATACTGATTGTTTTTCCCATGGACAATTGTACGTTGCATGTTCGAGGGTCGGTAAACCTGACAATCTTTTTATATGCAGCGACAATTGAACAGCGAAGAATGTTGTATATTCGCAAGTTTTACGCAGTTCATTTGTATTGTATCTATCGATCTATCTATCTATATAAAAACGAGTTTTGTGTATGCATGTTTGTTTGTTTGTAAAAAGAGCGTTTGCATATGACGACATTATTAGTACATAAGGCTTTGTATATGCACAGACAATGGGAAAGCCAAGAATGTTGTATATTCGCAAGTTTTGCGTAGTTCAAAACACATATATAAATCTATCTATATTCATAGGTGGTACACAGGGACACAACTACAATGGCGCGTAACTAATATGGCACGTAACGACTTACGCGCGCGGGGGGGGGGGGGGCTTAGGGGGGTGCGAAGCACCCCCACCAACTAGGTGTTATTCATAATTTTTCCTTTACTAGGTTTCGGCCATCTCTACAGCTATGATACCGATGAAGCTTAAATAATTACCATTTATATTTAACCATACCGATTCCTTATATAGTACTAAGAAATTAAATTCCTTTTCTAGAGAAATACAGCACAAGAGATACTTAGTTTAGAAGTTGAGCCAAGAAAAGTTTGGTTCCAGGAGACAATATTTTAAAAATTATTTTGTTTTTAATTGCATAATGCACAAGATGCAGCAATACACTTTAAAATGAGCGATTAAACAACTTTCTACGCTGTTCCAGTGCCAAGCTAGCTGCGTAAAAAAAGAAAAACCTAAATATTATAAGTGGTAACAAAATATAATAAGTGGTAATTGTTCATTATTCGGTACACCCTCATGAAATGAAGTTCTACTTTTAACTGTGGCTACTGTAGAATGGTCAAGAGTTTTCGATGTTAGAATGGTAAGCACAAGTTGTACATAAAAGTCAGTTTTCTTGCAAAAAGTGGCAAATTATTTTTTAGTTTTTGGAATAAAAAAAGCACTAAAACTTTTAATTTGAGGTTGATTGAGCCCTCTCATGGTGTTATAAGAGCACTGGGTTGATACGATCACCCCTAGGAAAAAACAAATAAAGACTCATCCGTGATCTTGCTTCAGGAAAAGAGGCAAAAATTTCACATTTTTGCAGATAGGTTTTTTAAACCTCTACAGTTAGGTTCTCTAATACGCTAAATCTAATGGTGTGAGTTTCATTAAGATTTTATGAATTTTAGGGGGTGTTTTCCCCTTTCTTTCAAAAATATGGGAAGTTTTCCAAGGGTCTTAACTTTTGATGAGTAAAACTAAACCTGATGAAACTTATATATATAAATCCAGCGTAAAATTCTCTTCATTTGATGTATCTATTGGTATATAAATTCTGTTTTGTGGAGTTTCGGTTACAATTGATCCGGGTCGCCAGTGCGTGGTAAAAAAAAACTGTAAGTGAGAGGCGACACGGCAAAATAGTAACCGTAACTACAAAAAACGGATTGAAACTATAAATAGATCAAAACAATCGGAGTTTTATGCTTTTTTTTTTAAATGTATAAGGCTCATCAAGTTTTGTCTTACCCATCAAAAGTTACAAGCTTGAGAAAATATGCCTTTTTCCAAAAAAGGAGGAAGCACCACCTAAAAATCAAAGAATTTCCATGAGAATCACACCATCAGATTCAGCATGACAGAGACACTTACTACAGAGTTAAGGTTACCTCTATAGTTTGCTACTGTTTTTTTTTTATTGTTTTGGATTTATGGACCACCTATTGATTAAAAATAAGCTAAAAAATAAATCTAAATCCAAAACATCCGCAAACTTTAATATGAAGGATTTGGCTAAATTCAGCACCACCGAGGAGAGATATGGGACTCAAATGCGATCGCAGTGACTTTTTCATTTGATTAAAATAAAAAAAAACAAGTTTTTTAATAAAAAGGAGTGACATTAAAACTTAAAACAAACAGAAATTACTCCGTATATAAAAGGGACTGTTCCCTCATCGACGCCTCGCTCTTTACGCTAAAGAATGACATTCTCACAACTCTACTTTTTAAAACAATAAAAGACTTTAGGGTAAAGAGCGAGGCGTTGAGGAGGGGACAACCCTTCTCATATACAGAATAATTTCTGTTCGTTTTAAGTTTTAATGTCGCTCCTTACTTTTAGTTAAAAAAATTGTTTTTTATTTAATTTCTGAACATTTTCGAATGAATACAAGTTTTGATTTTGGCTCACCGTACATGAATAATTTAAATGGAACTTGCATATTAGTTTTTTTGGCGAAATGGCTTTCTCATAGTTTCGATCAGACGATTTTGATAAAAAGAAAGATGGGGGAGGAGGCATAGATCCCCTTAAATTTTTGGTTACTTCAAAAGGCAACTAGAACTTTTATTTTTTGCTAACGTTTTTATTAGTAATAAATATACTTAACTTTCGAATTAACTCACCTACATTTGTATATTTTTATTACCTATATGAGGGGGTTCGCCCCTCGTCAATACCTTGCTCTCTACGCTAAAGCTTGAACTTTGTCCCAATTCTTTAAGAATGACCCCTGAATCCCAAAGGCCGTAGAATAAATAGTTGGAATTACTAAAAAATACTTCAGCGTAAAGAGCAAAGTATTGATGAGGAAACGAGCCCCCTTATCAAAGTAATAATTTCTGTTCGTTTTAAGTTTTAATGCTGCTCCATATAAGTTCAATTTTTTTTTGTTTTTTATTTTCTCATTTATTTTTGTTTAAATAATGCTAGAAAATCCTGTGTCCCCTTCTTGGAAATTCTCTTCCCTCATGATAAATTCCTCCATGAAAGATGCTCCCACGTAACCCCCTCAATTCCACCCGCCCCCACCTAAAAAAAATCCCCCTTAAAACATCTTCCCAATAACCATTACTAAATGTAAACAATGGTCAAAGTTTGCAAATTGCAGCACCTCTCTTAGGGGCAGTGGGGGATTAAGTGGTCCCCAAAGACATAGTTATTAGGTTTTTTGACTATGTTGAAAAAAATTGATGTCTCAAAATTTTTATCTGATGACTGGAAAAAAATAAGCGTGGGAGGGGCATAGATGTCATCCAATCTTTTTTGTCACTTGAAAATGGCACTAGTAGTTCTAATTTCCATTAGAATGAGCCCTCTCGTGACATTCTAGGACCCCTGGGTCGATATGATAGTCCCTGGGAGGAAAAAAAAAACAACAAATAAACACGCATCCGTGATCTGGCTTCTGGCAAAAAATACAAAATTCATATTTTTTAGATAGGAGCTTGAAACTTATGTAGCAGGGTTATCTGATACACTGAAATTGACAGTGCGATTTTCGTTAAGATTCTGTTACATTTAGGGGGTATTTCCCCCTATTTTCTAAAATAAGGCAAAGTTTCTCAGGCTCGTAAATTTTGATAAATAAGAACAGTCTTGATGAAACTTATGTATATAAAATCAGCATTAAATACAATTCTTTTGATGTAACTATTGATATCAATATTCCATTTCTTAGAGTTTTGGTTAACATTGAACTGGATCGCTCCTTACTAAAGTTTTTTTTTTACCACGTACAGTTTGATAATTATACTAAGGATTTTTTTTTTTAAGCCGGAATAGTAAAAGTCGATCCCTAGAGAATCGAGTAGTGACGTCAGTAAAAAATGGCACCCTATCTCAGAAAAGTCCCTTCTCAAAAGATGTTTGAGTGATGTTTGAGAGATGGCTCGTGCTAGCATTAACAGTAACTCTAATAAAAGGAGTTTTAATTAAAATATATACATCTAGAGCATTGATGTGCAACATCCCCGTAATTCAAAGCCATTTGCCAAAAGTTATGAGCCTGAGAAACTTAGCTTTACTGTAAAAAACGGGACAAACAACCCTCAAAAGGGCAAGTGACCTTGATGAAAATTACACCGCTTTACTTCAGCGCATAAAAGAACCCTATTGGAGACGTTGCAATCCCCTGTCTCTAAAATGCAAATTTTGTATTTCTTACAAGGAGAATGATTATGGGTGCGTGTTTATTTGTTTGTTTGATTTTTATTTCCCACAGGGGGTAATTCTGAAGAAAGTTTCCTACTAGATTTGGAGGACACTTATTCTAACGAAAATTGAAAGTTTCGTTAGAATAGTCTTTCTTTAAGGAAAAACTGTGCCACAGCAAAGTGGTATTTTTTGCTAGTTGATGTCGGAAAACCAAGCCCATAAGAGGAAAAATACTATCGAATGAAATATCGCTTATAACCGATCGATTTAGGATTGTCAAAAAGTTACATATCGGGCTTCCTTGTTTCAGAGCCAGTCATGCCTTGCTGTGGTGCAACCATCAAACAGTTCGTGGTAACGAACTGTAGTAAGGAGCGACCCGGCTCAATAGTAACCAAAACTCTAAAAAATTGAATTTTGATATCCATAGCTATATCAAAAGAATCGCATTTTGATGCTGATTTTAGATATATAAGTTTCATCAAGTTTAGTCTTACCCATCAAAAGTTACGAGCCTGAGAAAATTTGCCTTATTTAAGAAAATAGGGGGAAACACCCCCTAAAAGTCGTACAAAAATGTGGAATTTTGTATTTTTTGCCAGAAGACAAATCATGGATGCGTGTTTATTTGTTTGTTTGTTTTTTTTCCCCAGGGGTCATCGTATCGACCAAGTGGTCCTAGAATGTCGCAAGAGGGCTCATTCTAACGGAAATGAAAAGTTCTAGTGCCCTTTTCAAGTGACCAAAAAATGGGAGGGCATCTAGGCCCCCTCTCACGCTCATTTTTTTCCCAAGTCAACGGATCAAAATTTTTAAATAGCCATTATGTTCAGCATAGTCGAAAACCATAATAACTATGTCTTTGGGAATGACTTACTCCTCCAAAATCCCTGGGGGAGGGGCTGCAAGTTACAAACTTTGACCAGTGTTTACATATACTAAGGGTTATTGGGAAGTGTATAGACATTTTCAGAGGGATTTTATTTTGTTTGGGGGTGGGGCTGAGGGGAGGGGGCTATGTTGGAGGATCTTTCCTTGGAGGAATCTGTCATGGGGGAAGAAAAATTCAATGAAAAGGGCGCAGGATTTTCTACATTACTTTAAGAAAACAATGAAAAATAAACATGAAAACGTTTTTTCAAATGAAAGGAAGGGGTAGCATTGAAACTTAAAACGAACAGAGATTATTACGCATATGAGGGGTTCTAAAAATACTTTAGCATAAAGAGCGAGGTATTTAGGAGGATATATATACCTCGCTCTTTATGCTAAAGTATTTTTAGTAATTTCAACTATTTATTCTGCGGCCTTTCTGATTCAGGGGTCATTCTTAAAGAATCGGGACAAAACTTACGATTTAGTGTAAAGAGCGAGGTATTAAGGGTACAAACCCCCTCGTATACATAGTAAAAATATAAGATTATGAAAGTTTGTTACGTAAGTTAATTCTTAAGTTACGTATATTTTATACTAATAAAAACGTTCGTTAAAAATTAAAAGTTCTAGTTGCCTTTTTAAGTAACCGAAAAATTGGAGGGCAACTAGGCCTCCTTCTCCACCCCTTATTTCTCAAAATCGTATAATCAAAACTAAGAGAAAGCCATTTAGCCAAAAAAAGAATTAATATACAAATTTCATTTTAATAATTTATGTGCGCAGAGCCAAAACCAAACATGCATTAATTCAAAAACGTTCAGAAATTAATTAAAAAAACTAATTTTTTTAGCTGAAAGTAAGGAGCGACATTAAAACTTAAAACGAACAGAAATTACTCGGTATATGAAATGGGTTGTCCCCTCCGCAATCCCTCGCTCTTTACGCTAAAGTTTCACTCTTTGCCACAATTCTACTTTTTAAAACAATTAAAAGCTTTAGCGTAAAGAGTGAGGGATTGCGGAGGGGACAACCCATTTCATATACCGAGTAATTTCTGTTCGTTTTAAGTTTTAATGTCGCTCCTTACTTTCAGCTAAAAAATTAGTTTTTTTATTTAATTAATTCATAAGGTGATATGTGATGTTTATTTGTCAAGCAGAAACAAGACATATAGGACTACCAGTACGAAAAACTACACATTTCTTTAAATTCCTCTTGAACAGTATTTAATTCCTTCCCACATTCATAGGATGGTCAAATCACTCGGTCATAGAATCCCACTCTGTTCATAAGGCGTAATGTTGTAGTCCACAAGTCTCTATTGTACACATGCATATTATAGTTGACATACCATTAATAGCACGACACTTCACTATAATTCGTATCGAGCATTAAAAATGCACATCCGAAAATTAATCCACACGAAGACTTCTATAAACCAACGTATTCATAGTCAAAAAATCCAAATATTATTGAAACCTCTATGATACCTTGATCAAACCCAGTTTATCATTTAGTAAGAAAATTTCGTTTATTAAATATCATGTCACGCCAAGCTCACTTCAATTACTGAATAAAATACTTGGTAAACAAAATACAGATAATTGCATTGTTTCAGACAAAATATCTGTCATGTATTTCCAAGAATTTTCTTATCATCATAGAAATTGAGATAACACTATGCGTGTGCTTGTATGGATTGAAGAGTTTCACTGGGAATATATTGTTTCCGGAAAAATGTTAAGACTCTCTTTAGAAGTTTTTAGCTGGATACAAGAAACTGGCAGCCCCAATAGCACATTGTAATATCTTTACAATTGGATTAATAGGATATGTTTGCGCTTGGACTAAGAGGATATATAAGCGCTTGGACCTATTAAAGGCATACTACTCTTTTTATGCTAATTTCAAAAAGATAAATTTGATTAAGTTTATTCTTATCTATTAAAGGTTACGAGCCTGAGTAAATAAGCCTGATTTTCAAAAAAAAACGGAAAACACCCCCTAAGAGTCAAGCTATCGTAATGAAAACCACTCCATTAGATTCAATATATCAGAAAATCTATTGTAGAGGTTTCAAGCTCCTATCTGCAAAATTGTGGGTTTTTTTTGCTAGAAGAAAGATCACGGATGTGTTTTTTTTCCAAGGGTGATTGTATCGACCCAGTGGTCCTAAAATATCACAAAAGGGCTCATCCATATGGAAATTAAAAGTTCTAATGCCCTTTTTAAGTGACCAACAAGATTGGAGGGCAACTAGGCCCCCTCTCCAGCCGCGTTTATCCCAAATCGTCCGATTAAAAGTTTGAGATATCCATTTTATTCATCATAGTTAAAAGGCCCAATAGCTATGCCTTAGCCTTCGGGTATAACATAGCCCCCACCCCACCCACAGCCCCAGGGGATAGGGATTTAAGTTAAAGAATTTGCCCATTATTTATGAATAGTATTTGCTATTGGGAAGTACGCATTCCTTTTCAGGTGGGGGGTTTGAGACCAATTTTCTGCTGTTTTTTTCCCGGTGAGTTTTTCATGGAGAGGAATGACATCAGGGAGTGGACTTTTCAGGGGACATTATACACTACCACATTGGGGGAATTTGCCAGAATTCTTATAGAATTTTTTCCCTTCACATAGGTAATAATTTCTTTTCTTTTTAAGTTTTAATGGTTCTCCTTACTTTCAGTTGAAAAACTTTTATTTTTATTCTACATAATAGAAAGGATTTAAATATGTCAAGACACTATTCAAGTAAAAATGTGTATATGTATGTCTCTTCATAGTACAGATATTTTTAACAGAAAATATTTTTCATATACAGCTGACGCCCTGAATGTACTGTATGTTAGTATACGTGTAATTATTCTTATCTAGGATCTTGATGAAATGTTACTGGGCCCAAAATAAAACAAGATTTCATTATTATACATAAGGGTGAAAGAAATTAAGAAATTAAAAATTTTGTATAGAGTTTTCTTATTGAAAATAGACAATCTAATTAAATTCAGTATTAAGTGATTAATTCTTATATTGAAGAACAAACTGTATGACAAATATGGTCTTTTCCTCTTTTAGGGCAATAATAAGAGAAATGTAAATGGCTAGGCCGCGTTTTACGCATGAAGGAAGAAATGGTTGTCCCTGGTTTTACTCTGTCCATCAGGGGTCAAATAAAAAGTGGGTTGTTTCTGAGTGCGGATGGATGAGGTAAAACAAAAAGTGGTTAAAGAAAATTGAAGCTTCGTACGAGGGGCAAAGAAAAAAGTTTGAATAGATTGCAGTTGAGGAGGAGTGTGCGTAACTGTGGTAGCCTCAGGCAGCTGAGGGATTCAGTGAGCTTTTAAAAGTAGCAATTGTAATTTCTTTCTTTTACGTAATTTATTTTCTATTTCTTTTGCTTGCATTTAACGGACCTTGTTTTCAATGCTTAAGCAGGAAAAAATAAGATACGAACAATTTTGAGGTGAGAAGGAGGCCTTTCTGGTTTAATCAAACAGTTCGTGGTTACGAACTGTAGTAAGGAGCGACCCGGCTCAATAGTAACCAAAACTCTAAAAAATGGAATTTTGATATCAATAGCTACATCAAAAGAATCGCATTTTAATTCTGATTTTAAATATATAAGTTTCATCAAGTTTAGTCTTACCCATCAAAAGTTACGAGCCTGAAAAAATTTGCATTATTTAAGAAAATAGGGGGTACACCCCCTAAAAGTCGTAGAATCTTAACGAAAATGACACCATCAGATTCAGCGTATCAGAGAACCCTACTGTAGAAGTTTCAAGCTCCTATCTACAAAAATGTGGAATTTTGTATTTTTTGCCAGAAGACAAATCACGGGTGCGTGTTTATTTGTTTGTTTTTTTTTCCCAGGGGTCATAGTATCGACCAAGTGGTCCTAGAATGTCGCAAGAGGGCTCATTCTAACGGAAATGAAAAGTTCTAGTGCCCTTTTTAAGTGACCAAAAAAATTGGAGGGCATCTAGGCCCCCTCCCACGCTCATTTTTTCCCAAAGTCAACGGATCAAAATTTTGAGATAGCCATTTTGTTCAACATAGTCAAAAACCGTAATAACTATGTCTTTGGGGATGACTTACTCCCCCACAATCCCTGTGGGAGGGGCTGCAAGTTACAAACTTTGACCAGTGTTTACATATAGTAATGGTTATTGGGAAGTGTACAGACGTTTTCAGGGGGATTTTATTTTGTTTCGGGGTGGGGATGAGGGGAGGGGGCTATGTTGGAGGATCTTTCCTTGGAGAAATCTGTCATGGGGGAAGAAAAATTCAATGAAAAGGGCGCAGGATTTTCTAGCATTACCATAAGATAACAATGAAAAATAAACATGAAAACTTTTTTCAAATGAAAGGAAGGAGTAGCATTGAAACTTAAAACGAACAGAGATTATAACGCCTATGAGGGGTTCTAAATGTACTTTAGCATAAAGAGCGAGGTATTTAGGAGGAGATAAATACCTCGCTCTTTATGCTAAAGTATTTTTAGTAATTTCAACTGTTTATTCTACGGCCTTTCTGATTCAGGGGTCATTCTTAAAGAATCGGGACAAAACTTACGATTTAGTGTAAAGAGCGAGGTATTAACGAGGGTACAAACCCCCTCGTATACATAATAAAGATATAAGGTTATGAAAGTTTGTTACGTAAGTTAATTCTTAAGTTACGTATATTTTTTTCTAATAAAAACGTTCGTTAAAAATTTAAAGTTCTAGTTGCCTTTTTAAGTAGCCGAAAAATTGGAGGGCAACTAGGCCTCCTTCTCCACCCCTTATTTCTCAAAATCGTCTGATCAAAACTAAGAGAAAGCCATTTAGCCAAAAAAAGAATTAATATACAAATTTCATTTTAATTATTTATGTGCGGAGAGCCAAAACCAAACATGCATTAATTCAAAAACGTTCAGAAATTAAATAGAAAAAATTAATTTTTTTAGCTGAAAGTAAGGAGCGACATTAAAACTTAAAACGAACAGAAATTACTCCGTATATGAAATGGGTTGTCCCCTCCGCAATCCCTCGCTCTTTACGCTTAAGTTTGACTCTTTGCCACAATTCTACTTTTTAAAACAATTAAAAACTTTAGCGCAAAGAGCGAGGGACTGCGGAGGGGACAACCCATTTCATATACGGAGTAATTTCTGTTCGTTTTAAGTTTTAATGTCGCTCCTTACTTTCAGCTAAAAAAATTAGTTTTTTTTTATTTAATTCCTAAAGGGTGCACACAGTCTACACAAAAAAAACGCCTCTTTCTTCTCGTAAGGTTCAAATAAGTTAAGCTTTTTGTGCTAAATGATATACAGTTATTACAGCCTTTTTCTGAGGTAAAAAGACCCATCATTTAACATCATACCTTTAAGTTCCCGTTCGTACCAAGACATAAACCGAAAAGTTTTTTTTTTTTTTACCACGAACTGTTTGATAATTATACTAAGGAAATCCTATGTTTTTTTTTTAGTCGGAATAGTAACAGTCGATCCTTAGAGAATCAGGTAGTAACGTCAGTAAAAAATGGCACCCTATCTCAGAAAAGTCCCTTTTCAAAAGATGTTTGAGTGATGTTTGAGAGATGGCTCGTGCTAGTATTAACAGTAACTCTAATAAAAGGAGTTTTGATTAAAATATATACATCTAGAGCAGGGCTTCTTAAACTTTTTTATATAGCGACCCCCTTCAAGCTTAGGAAATTTTAAACGACCCCCTCCTCCATATAATGAAATATATATTAACCGTAGATGTAGATGTAATATCGCACTATTTTACAATGTAAATAAAATAAGGATTAAAGAATACGTACCCATTCATTTCACATATATAATTGGAAACGTTGACGGGATATCGGTCGTAATAAAACACAATAAATTGAATGACATAAAACTATACATATATTTATTCAATAGAAAAAATAAACTTTTGTAACAATTTTTTAAATAAAAACATATTATTAACATCAAACAATATTAATGTGACGGATGTGATTGTTTATTTTTACACAAATAATTAAATCTAGGCTCAATTTGAGTTAGTGCAGATCGTAATAAATTTTCAACGTTCATTAAAGTTAACGGTATTTTGATTTTATGTAAGTTAATGTGGTAAAGGCTGATTCACATAAATATGTTGTACAAAATGGCAGTAATTTGTTCATTGCCATTTCTGATAGCAGGGGATATTCTGATTTGATTTCTATCCAAAACTCATGCACAGGCACTTGAGAAAATCTAAGTCGCAAGGTAGTATCACTTGTTAATTCGGCAAATTCTTCTTGTGCTTTTAAGTTTAAAAAATTAATTTCTTCCATTTCAATTGAAAATGGATTGCAAATCCATTGTTGTGTATCGATATCATTGGGAAAATACCTATGCATGTAAACTTCCATATCCTTCAAATGATTAACTATAATTTTTGTTACAGGAGTATCTTTTTTTGAAATATTGTTACTAATTATATACTCGTCAGTAAATGGAAATATTTCGAGCGATCCACTTTCCGCTCTGTTCTTCCATATAGGAATTTTTTTTTAACAAAGGCCTCAAGTTTATTTTTTAAAGTAAACATATTAACGCAGACTCCCTGCATTGATAAATTCATATCATTGATTTTATCAAAAATATCTGCCAAATAGCATAGCTTGAGAAGCCATAAATTATCGTGAAAATAATCGGCCAAATTAGAATTTTGCTCTGTTAGAAATATAAGAACTTCATCTTTTAAAGTTGATAATCGTTTCAAACTTTGACCTCTTGATAGCCACCTAACTTCAGCAAGTAGCAATAAACTTGTATAATCCGAATCCATATCAATGCACAAATTTTTAAACAATCGACTATTAAGTGCTCGACTTTTAATAAAGTTAATGATTTTGACTGCATCAAAAAACACAGTGTTTAATTCTGGTGCAATTTTTTTTAACAACAAGTGCCTCTCAGTGAATCATACAATGTGTAAATGTAACATGATCATTTCCAGCTTTAACAAATACTGTAAAACCAAGATCTTGTCCGGTCATTGCTGCAGCACCGTCCGTGCACACACCAACACAATTTTTCCAATTTAATCCTTCTTTTTCAAAAAACTCATTTACTTTTTTATATATATCTTTTCCACGAGTATGACCTTCCAGAGGACGACAAAACAGTATATCTTCATGAATGCTTCCCTCATAAATGTATCTTACAAAAAGTAACAACTCTCCCATTTTTGAAATGCCTGTCGACTCGTCCAGTTGTATTGCAAACTTTGAGCTGTCTTTAAACCTCATAAGAAGCTGTTGAAATTGATCATTGCTAATGTCTGAAATTCTTTTGGACACAGTGTCATTTGATATTTATCATTCAAAGTAACATACTTCTCCAAATTGTTCTTTTCTTTATTTGATGTTTGCAAAAGACGTTCAAAATATTCTATTGGCTTTTTTGATAACGTTGCATGTTTAGTATTCAAATGTCGTTGCAGTTTTGACGGTTTCATGCTTTCTGCAGCCAAAACTTCTTTGCAAATTAAGCACACTGGTTGTTCTTCATTGTTGTGAGAAGAGCATGTGAAGCCATACTGCAAATACGATTCGTCATATTTTCTTTTTTTTTTGTTTTGCTAGAAGTCGGATTTGAAGCACTGCAACTTGGTTGTGACGGCGTGGCAGACTTATTAGTTGGAATTTTAATTAGCCATTTATCCATGATGCTTAAATAATAATTTAACAAAATGTAGTTGAACTTTAACGTAATAATTAAAAACACCAACTGAAAATTACACAGTAAATACACACATGTCACTACAAAGACAAAGCTCAGTCCAAACTGAAGTACAAACAGTATGTGTAAGCTGTAAGGCGACGCGGCGTCTGGGTACTTATAATCACTAAGTTATCTTGCAAACACTGACGCCGGCGGCCAGACATCAATGTCGAAGGTTCAGTTGAAAATCGAGGAGCGCGTTGTATTTATTATTTTAAATGCTACTTCCATATTTTCATTTATAGGCCCTACTGACAGTTTTGCATTGCCACGTTTTTCAAAAAAAAAAGTTATAATAAAACTACAATAGTATTTTGTATGATTTTTATTTGTATTTATATTTGTACGTAGTGTGTATACTAATTTTAAATTTTTATTTATAATGATTGAAAAGTATCAGATCTTTGCGACCCCCTTTCAGTAGTCTCGCGACCCCTCTGGGGGTCGCGACCCGCAGCTTAAGAAGCCCTGATTTAGAGCATTGATGTTTTATAATGATTCTAAATGTGCCACATTCCCTTAATTCAAAGCCATTTGCCAAAAGGTATGAGCCTGAGAAACTTAGCTTTACTGTAAAAAACGGGATAAATAACCCTCAAAAGGGTAAGTGACCTTGATGAAAATTACACCGCTTTACTTCAGCGCATAAAAGAACCATATTGGAGACGTTGCAATCCTCCGTCTCTAAAAATGCAAATTTTGTATTTCTTACAGGGAGAATGATTATGGGTGCGTGTTTATTTGTTTGTTTGATTTTTATTTCCCAAAGGGGGTAATTCTGAAGAAAGTTTCCTACAAGATTTGGAGGACACTTATTCTAACGAAAATTGAAAGTTCTAGTGTCTTTTTTTAAGGAAAAACTGTGCCACAGCAAAGTGGTATTTTTTGCTAGTTGATGTCGGAAAACCAAGCCCATAAGAGGAGAAATACTATCGAATGAAATATCTCTTATAACCAATCGATTTAGGATTGTCAAAAAGTTACATATCGGGCTTCCTTGTTTCAGAGGCAGTCATGCCTTGCTGTGGTGCAACCATTCCTAAAGGGTGCACACAGTCTATACAAAAAACGCCTCTTTCTTCTCGTAAGGTTCAAATAAGTTAAGCTTTTTGTGCTAAATGATATACAGTTATTACAGCCTTTTTCTGAGGTAAAAAGACCCATCATTTAACATTATATTATAATCCAAACCTTTAAGTTCCCATTCATACCAAGACATGAACCGAAAAAGACTGGTTTTCTATATGTTCCGGCCTTTTAAGGGTCGTTATCAACAGCCCAGCTGGCAACGTACAACTCACAACTTTGTGGATCTTTTCCATCAAGCTGCTCATACTATCTCACTGTCCTCTTCACGCTCTTTTTTGCGAGGTTAATATGTCTAAGTTGTATGGAAACTTTTTATCACAACTTAACTTTAGAGTAATAAGAAACTTTAGCATGAAGAGCAGGGTGTTGATGACGGGGTAGTCCTTTTTTTATACGAAATAATTTCTGTTCGTTTTAAATTTTAATGGTACTCCTTACTTATAGTTGAAGAAATTTGTATTTTATGGCACTTGGTAATTCCCAAGGGATATATAGCGACACAATTTCTGTCCTTTGGTCTGTCTGTCTGTTGGTCCCGGTTCTCCTAGTGTGGGCACTTCCAGATAAGCTAGGACAATGAAAGTTGGCAGACATATCTGGGACCAAACCAGATTAAATTAGAAATAGTCTCTTCCCTGATTTGACCATTTGGAGATAGGGGAACAAGCCAACGAGATAGCTGAGAAGAATTTTATTTGCCGATAAAACAAATGATTGTTCTTATTAAGTGCGGCTTGCTGGTCTAGGGGTATGATTCTCTCTTCGGGTGTGAGAGGTCTCAGGTTCCTGAACCACCCCGATCTTTACAAAAAGAAAATCCGAAACTAGACACGTGATCAATATAACGATCGCTGAGAGTTGGAAGGCATATCAGAGAAGGAGCCAAATTAAAATAGAAATAGTTGCTTCCCAGATTTGACCATCTGGGGGGGGGGGAGTAGAAGAACGGTTCATTCGGAAAAACTGAACAAAAACGAGGTATTTTTAAATTACGAACGGGTTATCAGATGTTAATGAAATTTGATATTGAGAAGTACCTAGTGTCTCAGAATTCTTATTTTAAATCCCGACCGGATCTGGTGAGATTGGGGGGAGTTGGAGGGGGAAACTGGAAATCTTGGGGAACGCTTAAAGTGGAGAGATCGGGATGAAACGTGGTGGGAAGAATAAGCACAAGTCGTAGTTACGTGATTCACATAACCGGACTAGATCCACTCTCTTTGGGGGAGCTGCAGGAGGATTTCCAGTGCTTTCTTAGGTCGGAACCTGAGTTTAGGTTCCGACCTCGTCACAAGTGTCATACGAGCTCTTGGCTCTTGGCCTCGTCACAAGTACAATTTATGCTCTTGGCTCTCGCTTTGTTTAATTTCTGATTGTTAATCAAATAATACCGGAAAATCCACGAGATACAAAAAGTGTACATGATTTTGAAGGCTGTGTGGCAAATCTAATCCAAGTGGTGATAAATAAAATAATTTTCCAATATGTATATAATTCAAATTAATCTTTGTTCTTGAATTTTCCAATTCTTTATGTGTCTTTGGTTGTTTTCCTTCCTTGTTTTACGCTCAATAATTGTAATATTCTATTATATGATATATTACTAATTATACCAAGAAAAAGTCCAACAAAAAGGAAGATAGAGATTAATTTATACTTCATCACTCCCAAGACCACCTTCTGATTTACCAGAATGTTAGCAAGAAGTTAAAAAATGTTTGCGTAAAAGTATGCTTTTTGATACATTAAGGACTTGTCCCCTTCCTCATTATGTAACAATCTATTGATGCTTACCCATTTAAATATCCCCCGGACAATTCCATCTTGGCTGGAAATTCCCTCCTCGAAATTCTGCCTGAAAAATTTCTCTTTAGCATACTTTCATTAGAAAAAGATTTGTTTTTTATGTAATTCCTGATCATTTCTCAAAATCCAGAAGGGTTGGTGCCCTGGAACAAAGCTGCATAATCTAAGTCTGTCCAGTCTAAGAAAGAATGAAAATATGAAAAAGGCTATTCAGCGCCCAAAGAAGAGGTGCATAATCTAAGCACATTCAATTTTGAAATATAAGCAAAACATGGAAAAGGCCTCAACTAAAGAAGGTTGAACAGATCGGTCAAACCCTCAAACCTAGAAGTGTTACTGTCCTAAGACGAAACCGCAGAATCTAAACCCATTCAATCAATCAAAAAAAAAAAAAAAAAGGCTTATAGGCCTATCAAAAGAAAGTTGAAAAGCACTGTCAAACCCTCAAACCCTAGAAGGGCTAGCATCCTAAGGAAAAGGCAAATAATATAAGGCTGTTAAATTGGAAAAATAATACATAGCAACAAATACCGTTCTGTCCGTATGCCCCTTAGAAATAGCTAAAAAAATACCACTCTGTCCATATCCCCCCTAAAAACAGCTAAAAATATCATTCTGTCCGTATGCCCCTTAGAAACAGCTAAAATACCATTATGTTCGTATATCCCTTAGAAACAGCTGAAAATACCATTCTGTCTGTATGCCCCCTACTTAATCTGTCCGGAACTTGTTTCAGTTAGAAACATCATTCCCTACGCTCACCGGGAAAAATGTAGTATTTATATTAAGCTTTATATTAAAAATATATTAAGCTAAATATGAAACATTAATCTTAATTTGTGAATTTGTTTTTCTCTCTAGCAAAGGCGAGAGAGATAGCCCTTCCTCCAATGACACCTAATATACAATAAAAAAGAACTTTGAGATAGATAAGACCAAATAGACTTGTTTCCTAAATGCATTCTATAAGAAGTTCCCAGAGTACATACTTCTGAAACTATTTTGTATTAAAGACAACAAGCTCTTCTGACGTAAGAAATTCGTTTAAAATTTTCTCTATTAATGAAGAATTATGAAACTTAACTTTATTTAAAAGATTTGCATCTTGAATCTGTTTTGAAATTTAAGATTCTGCATGAATAATTTCGATTTTCTAGACCTCTTTAGTCCCAGTTTCACATATTACAATTTGGGTTTATTAAAAAGGCCCTTTCACTAGCCCTGTCAATTTCCAATGAAATGAACACTTTTCGAAGTTTCTAGGACAACTTCGATACGAAGTGCCCTGGTCTAAACAAACAAAAAAGAAGAAAAATCAAGAAATAATATATTGTACCAACATCACCGTTTACTTAGGCAGCGCCTTTGCGCTGTCTATGGTTTCGTAGAAATTTGAACTGTTTTATTTGCAACTCCAAGGATAAATACCCCACGGACTCCTTTTTGGATAAATCCTAGATCGTTTAAGGCAAAGATTAAGAGATATGCGAAATTAAACTTATTTTTAGTGCCTAAGCTAGAGAATCTTTTTGTGAAATTCATTTGTCAAAATTTTCAAATCTAAAAGACGTAAGAAAATCAAGTTTTTGTTTACGTGGATTATGCAACATATTTTTGAAAAACTATTTCAAGCAAATTGGTTCGTGTTTTTTTCCTATATTTGTATAATTCTGAAGAACTAGCAATTTACTGAAAACTAAGCTTTCTTGAGTCATTTAAATAGTTGAAATCGCGTCGCAATGGCTATTCATCCCATGGATGGTAAAAAAAAACTAATGAAAGCTATATGAATTACTCTTTTAAATCCTACTGGGTACTTTAGGATTTCCCCGTTTCTATTCCTGTTAATTTTAATCAATTTTGTACTTTCAGTAAAGCACTAGTTCTTAAGAATTCTACAAAAATGAGGGAATACCACAATCCAGTTTTTTCGAAACATATCGTTCAAAAATATGTTGCACAAACCGCGAAGCAGTAAATTTTATTTAAGTTTCAACTTCACTCTTACTATCATCAGAAAAACTCAGTTTCTTTTTAATTGCTTTTATGTCTCGCTACAATTGCATATTATGAGAGTGACGGCATTAGTATGCTTATGCCATCATTGCTATGTGCAAAGGTAAAGATGACGCAATGATATGTACGTAGTGAAAAGAAACGTGAAGGAGCGGAAGTGCACCATGAATGGCACGGAAGTGGTATGGAACTCGCGTTAAGGTATGGTACAGTGGAAATATACCACACATTTTGTGACGAGGTATAACCTTTCAAAAGTATGCCCCACATGGTCAAACAAGTAGCTTGGATTTCTATGCAAGGTAGAATAATTTGGATAACCCCACAAAAGTAAACCTATTAATCTATTTCATAAACCTTTTTTTCTTAACCTTCTTAAACAACAAAAAACACCTGTAATTGTCAAAAGAATATAGTTTTTGCATGCTCTTGTAAATTTTGGCTCATTTTTCAGCTATGCTTATTGCAGGATCGTCACGCATCCAGCATCCAGGATTGTCGTTCGGGGGTGGGGGAATGGATTACACAAAAAAACTTCAACATTTGTTTTTAACCAAAACACTTTTACCTTTTGTAACGTTTTTACTAGTCGGACAAACATTTCAGGAGAGGGAGGGAGTAAAACCCTCTAACTCCTCCCCCTTTAATACGGTCTTGCCATCATTGTAAGCTCTTGGGAAATAAATAAGATCTTCTGCATCATAAGCAAATCCCCGAGTGCACCAATGAATCCACGGCTGGCTGTGGATGCTCTGCCTGCTAGAACTAGAGAGTAAACGGGAAGTCAATAACGAATCGTTAATAAAAAGCTTTGCTTTTTTACTTAGGCCCCTGTGTAATTGTCGCCCTTTGTACTTGGATGTATTTAAAACCAGATGATTTTCATTCAATTAAGACATTGCTACCTATTCACACAATTAAAGCGCTCTAGCTTATACAAACACACAATTTCACCGAAAAATTCACCCCCTCCAATGGTAAAAATTTCCCAGGGTCGTCCTTGAAACAATTTTTTTCACATCCACTTTAATTACTGTCTCTACTCGCGACAACCATTATACATTTAAACGGTTAAGCTCTCAAGAAACCCGATGACCAAAACATAAACGCTTTTATAAGATCCGTATAAATGCAAATTGACGAGTTGTAAAACAGGCAACAAAAAGCCAAAGGGCATACCAAATGCAGATGTGATACCAACCGGAGGCGGTGGGATCATAAACATCAATAAGTCTGTGAGAAGACCCCATTCAATGATGTGGTGCAAATGAAAAGAATTGTGAGAAAATGTTTTCTTCTATGGCTATTTCTAATCTGTGTAATTTCGTTCGGCATATTTCTTGGAAAAGTTGCCAAAAATTTGAAAATTACTAAATTATCGTTAGTGACCCAATGGAACTTATCTGACACAAATTACAATCTGCAAAATAAAATGGTTCAGAAGAACAGAGTGATTCCCATGGATTCAATATGGGAGGAACAAACGGTGTATTTAGGTGAAAATTTATTGAGTGAAAAAGATTACTTGGATATTGGAATAATATTTACAAAAATCACTGGAAATGGGGTACTTAAACATAAATATCAAACTCTGGTAAGATCTATTTTAAAAAATACGAGATCTCCTATACACATTCATCTAATTACGGATGACCAAAGTTTGCTGGCGGCACAACATGTAACGAGAATATTGGAGAATCAGCACAGAGTTCCTGTCAAGGTAATCTAATCCTCCTTAGTCTATTGTTTGTACAAAAAGGGGGATATTTATAAGCCTGGAATTGAGGTTACTGAGAAGGACACATGTTAAAAACAACGAATACTTCATAAAAGGAAGAAAAATTGTAGTTAGCCTTGACTCACAATATGGGATGCACCTAACCAGTTGAATTATCAGTATCAGTGACTGGCATTCACAGGAATTGTCTTTATCGCTGGCAAGTGCGATTTAAGGTTTTTAAGGTAACATATTTTGAAAGTGGTTCCCCTATACTTTACTCCCTCCCCCTTATTGTACCTATATATAGCCCAAATGATATATTTCCTTAATTTAGCCAACCAGTATTATAAGCCTAGGAGGCCAGATGGACACGAGGAAATATGTTAAGAATCTTACTCCATAATATGCAGAATAGTCATAGTTAACATTTTGCAGGGGGAGTACCTTTATCTTCACTTCTTTCCTTGTTTTTGCAGTTTTTCTAAGAAATTCTTGAATTTCTTAGAACCTATATATTTAGCGAGTATGTAAACCCACTCCCCTAATGTGCAAACATGTACCCAGAATTGCATCCTTAATCTAAATATAACATTCATTTGCATCACAAATAAACTTTACCCTCATATAGTCATATGGTAGATGTCTCATATGTGTTTTTCCGTCTCTTGATTTGTACACAGGTTTAAATAACGTTAAATGACGCATGCCAAAATACTACTACTACTACTACTACTAATAACTCATTACAGCACCAAGCCGCCTGAGGCCAACACAGCTACCCCAAAACGCATGGGAAATACGTAGTTTGGGCCATATATTTGCGGATTTAGGCGGAAGGGGAGGGGTAAAGTATAGTGGAAATGCTGTCAAAATATATTAAATAGAATTTTTCTACATTTTATGAAGAAAGAATTGTTTTCTTAACATGACTCCTTCTCAGTAGCCCTAATTCTAGGCTTAAAATATAACGGGACATCTCCTAATATTTCAAAAAAGTTATTCAAACATATGGGCGAAAAATTGAGGGTCATCACTTTTAAACCCTTGAACACCAGGGTGTACATGCCACACATGGAAGAAATAGGTTTGACATGGCGTGGCAAAATTGGGCTCCCAGTGGCAGGAGTGTGCTCAATCAGTGGAACAGCGGTGCTCTTAACTTTGCCAAAAAAAAACAACAAAAAGCAAAACCAATATTGCCATGTTCTCTATGAAGTTATTAAATAAGGAATGGAGGACAGGGGGGTTTAACGTAATTGTCGCGCCCGCACTATTGTGATTGAGAGTTTTGATTCTGGCAATGCATCGCATAGAGTAGGAAGTACTCCAATCGATTCCTATCAAATAAAAAAGCCACTGCGATCGTAATTGTGTCCCTGATTTCTCCTTAATGGTGCTGAATTTGGCCAAATGATTTATACTAAAGTTTTTGGATTTTGGATTTGAATTTATTTTCGAGCTTACTTTTAGTCAATAGGTGGTCCATAAAGCCAAAAAAAAAAAAAAAAAAAAAAAAAAAAAAAAAAAAAAAAAAAAAAAAAAAAAAAAAAAAAAAAAACAGTAGCAAACTTTTGTATACAGCTCAGGACTATATCAAACCCGATTAAGTGTGTGTGGGGGGGGGCTAGGACGCGATTGCGATATTAGTGATTATTATCTTTGGAAAGAGTGTTGAACTGGGCATATGGCTTTTTATCTAATTTGTTTTTTACAACATAAATTTACATTTTTTCGTTTTAATTAGGATTTTCGATAGGGGGAAAGGCCACAAAGGGTCAAGGGAAGCACACAGGGTTTAGACATGAACCACTTAAAATTCAGAATAAATATTATGCAGTGGTTTCCGCTGTTTTCAGTTTGGTATCTAAACAGAAATATTTTTTATTTGCCCCCTACCTGCTTTGGAGGAAAACCCTCCCCCCACCTTCCAAAACGGAATTATGTGCACATCTTGCCCATTGTCATGTTGTTTGAACTTGGACTGCTACGCCGTTTGTTGCCTTTTAAGACCCTTTGAGAAGTTTCACGTTGTGGGACTGTTTGCTAACTCTTTGCTAACAGTTTTTTGTTTAGACTGCAGAAAAGCCCCTTAAGTCTCGCAAACTTGTGCATAGCCGTGGGATACGCCTACTAAGCCAATGTGAAACAATTTTATCCTTTTTGGGACATGGAAGATGTCATAAAAAAGCTTAGAATTAAGCAAGAAAAAAGCAAAAATTAGCCATTATGTAATAGACCAATGGTTCTCAAACTGTTAAACGCGTAGCCCTTGGGGGTACGCAAACATTTTTAGGGGGTGTTAGACCGGCCAAAACAATACATTTTAAATTTATCACGACTGACAATTTATATTTTAGCTATTGTCTACAATGAAAAAAGACATAGAGGAAAATGAAAAAGTTTGTGATACCTTGAATGTGAAGGAAGATTTGTTGGTACTTGTGTATTATTCAGAACACAATCAATAAGTGAAGTTAGGTTCTTTCGTGAAACAAACTACGGTACAGGTACATTTTATGAGAAAATCCGGTTTCATAGCCACAAAGACAAAACTTAAATTCGTTTGCTACGCATAGTGATAGAAGATAGTGTCTGAACATGGATTTTGAAATGAAGAGTTGGGATTTGCCAAAGACTGAAAAAGAAGCAATTATATTTTTCCAGGGTAATGAGTTGTTGCCCACAACAAAACAGTGCGTCAATGGACACAACATGACTTTTTTGTTAAGTTTGGTTTCATTAGCTTTATCAAAAGTTTGGGCTATATGTTTGCAAATTGAGGGGGGGGGGGCGGGGTGCATTATATTAAATACCTAACCTAACCACCTCTATATATAAAATATATAATTAAAATGTACCGGCATCGTAGTTTGTTTTGCGAAAGAACCTAACTTCACTTATTGAGTGTGTTCTGAATAATACACAAGTATCGATTTGTTTTGTGAGGAAGAATTTGCGATAGAACTAAAAAAAAAATCAAAAATAAAATAAAAACAAAGTTAAAAAAAAGGTGCTAATAGTGTGGCAAATGAGTGTCTTAAACATGGTTGCTCTGAGGTTAGAAATAGGTTACTGAAGATTACGAATATGATTTTTGAAAAGGGGAAGTGCCTAAAGATTTTTAGGAAAACCTGAATTATACCACTGAAAACCTTAATTAAACCTTGACGTTTTCAAGAGAAGGTATAACAAATACCTCAGTGCTGGAAAGCACTTACCAGGACTAGTGACAAATCATCATCTGTGATGGAGCCGTGAAGCATGTAAAAAAAAAAAAAACTATAAGAAAGGTCATAAGAATGTGTTCGTAATTATCAAGGTCTTAGTCTCGTCCCTGTAGATAGCAAATTAATCAATAATATGATACTTTTTAGACTGAGATGCTATAGGCAAAGTTTTAAGAGAAGAACAGTGTGGTTTTAGAAAAGCTAGAGGATGTTTCGACCAAATTTTTACTCTTAGGTTAATAAAGAGAAGTATCATAGTTGTCAAACACCTTTGGTCCAAAGTTTTATAGATTATGAGCAAGCGCTCTATTCTGTTGATACTAGATCTTTAGCAAAGGTCTTATCCTTGTATGGTATACTAGACAAGCACATTAAATGCTATGTACGAGAATAAAACTGCTGCGGTTAAGGTAGGAAATGAGGTTAGAAGCTGGTTTTGTATTATATCAGACGTTAAGCATGGTTGTGTTCTATCCCCCTTTGTATGGATCATTTTGATGGACTTCGTCTTAAGGAGGACAGGAAAGGCAATGGGAGACCACGGAGTCCAATTGGGAGGAAAAATTTTCACGGACTTAAATTATGCTGATGATTTAAGCATCCTAGATGAAAGTTTGAGCAAAACGAATGAACTTTTGGAGGTTTTGCGAGTTTTGGGGGCTAGGATAGATTTGAAATTAATGTTAAGAAGACTAAATCACTAAAGGTAGGAATAAATGAAGAAGAAAAGGTGATGTTGGTTAACGAAAAGATTGATCAGGCAGGCAGCTTGACTTACCTTGGTAGTATTATTAGTTAAGATGATGGGAGCAGTGAAGATATTAAAAAGTAGAAATGCTAAGGCTCAGAGTGTTTTTTCATAGTTTTTCAAAGACGCCAGGAGCAGTGAAGATGATAAAAGTAGAATAGACAAGGCTCAGGTGTTTTTTCACATTTAATACAGTTTGGAAGAATAGGAAGATAAGTCTGCAAACCAAGATTAGAATATTGGAAGGTACAGTGATGATAGTGGTCAAATATGGCTTTGAAGCATGGGCGCTCCGAAAAGCGGATGAAGGTTTACTAGATGTTAATTTTAGAGAAATTGCCTACGGATTTTTCTGGGTACCTGGCCTACTGATTGTATTTCAAACAGTTGGCTGAGCGGAAAACGTGGTTCAATCCCGCTTTCTAGGGCTATGATGAGAGAAAGGTTGAGATGGCTGGGGCACGTTCTGCGGATGAAGAATGACCGATTTCCGAAAATTTTCCTTTTCTGCCAACCGTTTAGAGCTAAACGGAAAGCAGGTCGTCCTCATCTAGGGTGGGAGGATGTCATAAAAAAGGTTTAAAGGAAATGGGATCCTCCTGGGAGGGTGTAAAGAGCGGGACTTTCGAATAAATTGTGATGGAGGAGAAGCGTGCTTAGCTGTGCTGGTGTCAGGTGGCTTGGTGCTGCGGTGAGTTGTTATTGTTAGTAGTAGTAGTTTATATAGTACCGGTAACTGAGAAGAGGTACTTGAATTTTTTTGTGGGTAAAAAGGGGTAGCCTACAGTGTCTAAATAAGTTTGAGAACGAATGTTCTTGGCTATTTGCTAAATTTCATGTCTGCACTGTTCTTGGCTATTTGCTAAATTTCATGTCTGCTGTGATTCTAACCGTTTTTTTTTTCATGAAGTAGAGCACCATGGTCTACATTCTGAGAAAAGCGATTTCAACGCCATCCGATTGGGATTCCACGTTGTACTGAATTTTTTAAACTTTAAAAAGTTGGCCGTGATATAAGCCTAAAATCGGGGTTATTGAGAAGGAAATGTGTTAAGAAAACAAATCCTACTTCATATTGTGTAGAATAACTGTAGTAAACACTTTTTGACTGTAGTTCCACTATATTTTGCCTCTACCCCTAATGGACAAACATATAGTCCAAATTATGTTTCTCATGTGCCACTCTTGTTTCATCCTGTGTAGCCTACCGTAAATTTAATCAACGGTGACGAAATCAAGAAGCGGAAAAATACATGGGAGATATATAACTTGGGCTGTATATTTGCACATTAGGGGGAGGGGGAGAGTGGAGGGAAAAGTGTAGTGCAATTGCAGTCAAAATATGTTAACTGGAATTGTTCGGTATGTTACGAAGTAAGACTTGTTTTCATTTTCAACAGTCCCAATCCCAAGTTTACACCGAGCCCGTTTTTCCTGGTATCACTCTAAATCTGAAAAAGGAAAATGTGAAATCTCAACTTCTATATTGCCAGCTAAGGCAATTTCAGTCGGAGAATTTAAACCGCTTATTCAAAGATGGAATGGCGATCCATTTACACAAAAGAGAGACGATAAATTCAATTTTTTTTTTACATTTTCATTGCAAGAGTTGGTAAATTCCTGGGGGTCTACTTGTCCTGGTGATTCATCCTCTTCTATAACAATTGCATGACTCATTGCTACTTGAAATTCCTGGGACATGGTGGTAAATGAAATTTTATCATTCCCGTACAGGAATGTAAAATTCCTGTCCGGGAATGTAAAATTGAAAAGATCGTCGTTCCTTCTTTTCGTTGGTTGTAAAATGGTCAACTAATAGGTCAGATGAGAATGACCTACCAGTCCCGAACAAAAAAGGTTTTTCTTCCGTCCAGTTGTTTGCTAACAATATTAGCTAAAAGTTTTGGTAGGATGGCGAAACACTATTGTTGGGGAAATTGTTTGCTAACAGGTTTATGTTTAGACTGCAGAAAAGCTCCGAAAATCTCGCAAATTTGTGCATAGCCGTGGGATACGCCTACTTAGCCAATGTGGAACAATATTATCCTTTTAGGACATGGGAAATGTCATAAAAAAAGCTTATAATTAAGCAAGAAGAAGCAAAAATTAGCCTCAATCTGTTGTACGCATACTCCTTGGAGGTACAAAAAAATTTTTAGGGGGTACGTGCCCGGCCACCAAAAAATGAAACAACTATTTAACTCTTGAACTGGCAATATTATTTCTATTTTAGCTATGGCTCACTTTACCGATGTACAGTTGCAAGAAAAGATATAGAGGAAAATGAAAAAGTATGTGATACCTTGGATGTGAAGGAAGATTTTCTTTGTGAGGAAGAATTAGTGACAGTACTAAAAGGGTTAAAAAATAATAAGGTTAAAAAGTAAATCTGACAAAATGGGTAATTTAAAAAGATTGGAGGCAACTAGCCCCCCCCCCCCCCTACTTCTCCCCAAAGTCATCCGATCATAATTTCTAGACACCAATTTTGTTCAGCATAGTTGATGGGTCATTGGAGGGTTTTATCGCTCATAGCCCCTGGGGAAACAGCTGTAAGTTGTGAAATTCGTCGATTGTTTACAAATAGTCTATTCTTTATTCAAGTTTCTTCATTAAAATATTGATAAACTGTAGAATTTTATATTCTATATTATATTTTATTATATTTATTATTATGTTTATTATATTAAATTAATATTTATGATGGGGAGCGTAGCTCATATACCAACGAGAAAAACAACAAAAACAAACAACAATTCACCTTATTACTAAGACAAACAGACTATTCTAACCTGTATTATTAGAATGTTTACAGGGAGCTAAGTCAGCCTCCCCCCTGACACTTTTCCACCATCCTTATAATGTTAATAGTCGCCACACCGTACTGAATACGCCCTTATATGGATAGAATGCTTCGTCCCCTTCCCTGTCACTTTCGATTGATTAATCTTCATTGCAACTGGCTGCCTGGATAATCCAAACAGTTCCTTACAATCTGAATGAGCATTGCTCCCTCTCTTGCCACTTTTCCAATGTCGGTCCTTATAACAAGAATAATCAGTGCTCCCTCCTTTGGCACTTATCCATCGTCCTTATAATGGGAAAGGTCAGAGCACCCTCCGTTGGCACTTTTCCACTTTTATTATGTTAGGAATGATCGGAAAACCCTCTATTGGCACTTTTCAACCGTCCTTAAAATAGGAATATTCATCGGTTCGTACCCAAACACGTCCTTATAACAGGAATGCTAGTTGCCCCCTAGCCAATAGATCCTTATAATAAGAATGACCGTCACCCCATACTTTTGTTATCTCAGGTCGGTATGGGGTAATCCGAATACGTCCTTCTAGCAAGAATGGTCGGCGCTCCCTCCCTTCGTACTTTTCCAAGATATTTTTGTCATGTGTTGTTGGCATGGAATAACCCTAATACGGAACGAATGCCATTTTATGTCTACTGATTAATTATGTGTGCTAAATCGCAAAAATCTTATTATGTTCTTCTCTCATATCTACTAATCTCAAACCTTCTCTGTCTAAGAGATCTTGTCATCCTTTACAAGTAGGAGACTGTTTTATGTTTTATTGGTGTATCATATTACCATTTATCTACTCAGAACTGACAGACTGGTGTTCTTGATTCTATTTGTAATTATTCCCCACATAGATACCGTGTACGAGGATTCTAGGCCTCCGGTAGAAAAAATGAAAAAAATGAGAATGCCACCCTAGATTTGAGCAAAACCCTTTATTTTATCTTCATTAAGTAAGACGACAATAGGTTAATTTTTGGATTCTGTAAAGCAAGGCTATATCCAGAATTTTTGTTCGGGCAGTACAGACTCTAAAAATAACAGAAATATCCCCTGTGGCACATCTTAGCCAGTGACACTCAATATCCCGTCGATCATTGTGGTCGAAGGAAGTGCGGCGCTTCCTGGCCCATAACACTCCGTCTCTTGTGCCCATCTTGGTCCTTGGCACTCTGCAGCCCATGCCCCTCAGAAAAAAACATCACAATCAAGATTCCCCATGAACCTCTGGCCTTCCATACCCTATGCCCATGGCACCCAATAAAACATAACCATCTAGATTTCCCATGACCCTCTGGCCCCCATTACCCATGTCTTTTGAGCCCCTGCTCCCGTGTCCCTAGGTTCATCTCCTCTCCCCCCAAAAAAGAGAAAAGTCTTTGTCTTAACGGAATTCATGTTAGATCTGTTTGTGCAATGACAGTTCACGCAAGTCGAAACAAAAAAGAAACAAACCTAGTTGTACTGATTCATGCCAGCTAATTTTTTGTCTTTTTCAAGACAACAGAACGAGTTTTTTCTTAACGACATCCACGTAAGGTTTTTCGTATAGTGACAGTCCACGTAAGAATAAATATTTAAAAAACAAACCGTACTGATGTACTGGTTCGTGACAGTGACATTTTTCTTTTTCAAGATAACGGAATGAGTTTTCTTTTGCAAACAATATTCCCGTAAAGTTTTTCTTTGCAATATCATTCACGTAAGGTGAAACATTAAAGAAAAAACCTAGTTGCGTTTATCAAACTCTTGGGAACATCTTGCGTTGCATTATCAAATCTTGCCTGGTATTACCAAATTTTGTCAAGTATTATCAAAATCTTACCTGATATTAGCAAAATATTTTCTAGTATTATCAAAAATTGTTTAATATTATCAAAATCTAACCTGGTGCCCGGCACGTACGCAGGGGGGGGGGACTTCGGCCCCCCCCCAAAAAAAAAATGTGAAATGCTTAATTTCCCCATGGTTTCTCGGAATTTCTGGCAAAAGTTGGACATTTATTAAGAATCTAGATACATGTGTGAAGCCTTTTTTTGGGAGATTTTACAGCAAAGCAATTATCCAGTCAAGTCGTTGCCCAATTATTAACCCATTTTCTGTACCCTCTTTGAACTTTTTACCCTCTTTGAAGTAATTAGCAATTATACTGTTATTTTTTTTGTAAAGAGAGTTTGCTTTCCACAGCAAAATAGAATTATCCTTGATATTAGGGCGTTTATCCCCCCCTTGATGGTTTTGCCCCCCCCCCCCCCGACAAAAATTCCTACGTACGTGCCTGCCTGGTGCTATCAAATTGTATCTGGTATTATCCAAATCTTGCCAAGTATTACCAAAATATTGCGTAGCATTATCAAAAAAGTGTATGGTATTATCGAACATCTCACGTTGCATTATCGAAGTCTTGCCTTGTATCAAAAAACCTTGTCTAATATTATCAAACTCTTGTCAGTTATCATGAGAATCCTCTTTGATATTATCAAAATTTTAAAAGATATTATAAAAATCTTGCGTGGTTTTACCAAAACCTTACCATATTTGGCAAAATACATTCTAGTACTATCAAAAGAGATCTTGTATTATCGTGCATTATTAAAATATTGCCTAGTATCTTGTCTTGCTTTGCATCATCAAAATCTTGCCTGGTATTACCAAACCTTGTCTAGTATTATCAAAATTTTGTCTGATGTTATGAGAACCATCTCACGTATTATCAAAATCTTGCAAGTTATGAACCGAATCTTGCATGGTATTATCAAAATTTACCTGATATTAACAAATATTTTCTAGTACTCTCAAAACCTTTGTGATATTATCGAAACCAAACATGGTCCTATCGAAATCGTGTGTGATATTATCAAAAATCTTGCCAAGTAATACCAAAATCTTGCGTGATATTATCTGAAATTTAACTGATTTTAAAATAACATTTTCTGGTACTATAAAAACCAGTCTTATATTATCAAAATCGAGCATGGCTCTATCAAAATTGTGTACTTATTATCGAAATCTAGCTAAGTATTACCAATTTCTTTCGTTGTATTACCAAAACCTTGTATGATAGGACGAAAAATTCTACGTTTGATTGTCAAAATCTTACCTAAACTCTTGTTTAGTATTATCAAAACCCTGTCGAATATGACAATCCTCTCTGGTATTATCAAAGCCTTGAAGAAACAAAGAGAGAAAACTCAATGAAGAAAACAGACATTACTTCGGCCTGTATCGAAAAGACAAAAAAAAAACAACGCGGATATTTCGCCTCTATAAAAACGAGGCTTCTTCACCGTAAAATAAACAAAGATTAAAAAATTGTAACAAACTAAAAACACATAAAAAAAACACCATCAATATTAAACTACAATTTTCGCAACTGACCACTTGGGTTACTGTTCCTACTAGAGTTACTTCAATTAAAGTACTAAAACAACTGAAATATCCTCATCGTTTTGTTTTGTCTTTCGCTACTAGCCGAAGTCTCGTTTTGTCTGTTTTCTTCATTGAGTTTTCTCTCTTTGTTTCTTTTTCATGGCTGGCCAGTTCAGCTTCAGATCCTTTCGTTTATCAAAATCTTATATGGTATTATCAAAATCTTGCCTGATATTAACAAAACATTTTCTGGAACTATCAAAACTTGTCTTATATTGTCAGAATCAAGCATGGTGCTATCACAACTGTGTCTAATATCGTCAAAATCTTGTTAAGTATTACCAAAATCTTGCGTGGTACTATCAAAATCTTGTCCGATATTATGAAAATCCTATTTGGGGGTATTGTCAAAATCATGCAAGTTAATAAAAAAAATTTGTGGGATATTATCTAAATATAGCATTTTGCTATAGAGTCGTGCCTGGTATTATGAAAATCCTACCTGATGGATGTCAACGTTTAAAATGAATAGAACCATTGTTGATAAACTTTAAAAGACAACATTAGAACTGATAATAGAATTTCATTCGTCACTGTAACTTGACAACCATCATGTAATACCGCCAACTTAACTAAACTATCCTAACTTAAAAGTGATAAACCTAACGCAACCTAAATTAGTCTAACTTAGAGGTTTCATGAAGAAATTTGTTTCCTTTTTGGGGGGGGACTATTTTACGAGTATAGATTTTTACAGCTGGGGGAGTGGGCATTAGCCAGACTCTTGTTTGTAGTTATTTTTTGTTCGTTTTAAGCTTGATTTGCGTATTGAATTTGAGTTTTATTCGTTTTAAGATTTATTTACTCATTTATATTAGTAACTTTTGTATGTTCGTTTTGTATGATTGTTTACTTAATTTCTGTTCGTTTTGGGTTTCATTTATTCTTTAAAGGTATAGTAATTTTGTTTGTTTGAATTATTCTAGGAACTTAGTTCTCCTGATCTTAAGTTTAATACGGTCTTTACTTTTCTTTGAAAAACTTCTTTTTCGGAAAGTTTATTTTAAGGTATGTTAAAATTAAAGGAAGAACTTAAGCCTTGTTGTATGATGCTGTAAGAGACAGAGAGTAAAAGCAGAGAAGATTGGGAGACGTGGAAGCATTTCAACCTGCACAAAATATTTCACAATCCCTCGAAAAAAATTAAGTTCTCGATTTGTACCTTGTTTTCTTGATCACTTCTTCTAAAACAAATTTTTTTTTCATTTGAAAGTCAAGAGCAATATTACACCCCTTAGAACGAACAGAAATTATCCCGTATATGAGGGGGACTGCCCCATCCTCAATCCCTTGCTCTTCACATTAAAGTTGTTTAGTGCTTTAAAAAACCGTCTTATTCCAATTGAATGACCATTGTGTTCCACGATTCGTTCATTAGGCATTGGAACAAAACATGAGCGAAAGAGCGAGGTATTGAGGAGAGGGCAGTCCCCCTCATATACGGAATAATTTCCGATCTTTTCAAGTTTTAATATTGCTCCTTACTTTCAGTAAAAAAACATATACTTTTGATTGGATTTAAGGACGTTTTTCAAATAATACCAGGAAATACCCCTACTCGGTCCATGAAAAATATCTCCTACCAAAAAATTCTCTCCTTGCCTGAAAAACTCCATCCTTGCTGAACATTTTCTGCGGATAAGTCCGCATGGAAAATCCAATTTACCTATTTTGTTTGAAAAAAAAACATAGTTTTTATTTTATTTCTCATCATTTTTCAAATCTTGATGGATTTCCCCTCCGTAAAAAATCACCCCCGATGGGAGTTTCACCCGCGGGAAATTGTCCCATTGGAAATTCCTTCACGGAGAGTTTATCTCGTGGAAAATCCCTCCCCTCATGCAAAATACCTTAAACAGTTCCAACCCTCCTGAAAATCACCCCTTGAGCATCACAGGTAAAATTGAGTCAGTAAGACAAATAACATAAATATCGTATTTGGAATTCTGGCAAATTTACCCCTAGCAGAATGTCTCCTTGATAGTTCACCCCTGGAAGTTTCCCTCCCCACAAAATATCCCCCCTTATTATGTCTATACATCCCAATAACAAATACTGTATGTAAACAATGGCCAAAATCTATCACTCACAGTCCTTTCCCCAGAGACTGAGGGGGGGGGGGTTCAGGTCCTCTTAAGAGGCATAGTGGTTGGGCCTTTCAACTATGCGGAACATAATGGTTATTTCAAAATTTTAATCAGATAACTTGGAAGTCCTCCAATCTTTTTGGTCACTTACAAAAGGCTGTTGAAACTTTTAATTTCCGTTCAAATTGAGCCCCATCCCGATCGGACCATTGTTTCAATGCGACCACCCCCATGGGAAAAGAAAATGAACAAAAAAACACGCACCCGTTTTCTTTCTTCTTGCAAAAAAAAAACAAAAAAAAAAAAGACAAAATTCCACAATTTTGCAGATGGGAGCTGAAATCTCAAAAGCAGGGTTCTCTGATACGCTGAATCTGATGGTACAATTTTCATTAACGTTCTTTGACATTTTTTTTTTTTTTGGGGGGGGGGGGCTTCTCCTTTTTCAAATATCACGCAAATTCTGTCAGGCTCATAGCGTTTGCTGGGTAACATTAAACTTTATGAATTTTATGTTCTTGGAATCGGAAAAAAAATAATTATTTTTGTGTATCTATTGTAGTCAAATTTCGTTTTTGGGCCGAATAGCTCCGTGCTTACAGATCCTTACCACCAACTGTTTTGTATTTACAAATCCAACTGAACTGAAAAAATTGCAGGCTCTTATCTAAAATAAATTAAGCTATCCCATTTTTCGAAGCAAAGGTTTATATATTTCTGTAATAATAATTGGTCTCTAGTTTTTCTCTGGGCGATTATGAGTGTATTCCTCAGGTTCCTTGTCAGTAAATTTCCTGTCAGACAAAGGGAACACCCCCAAAAAGTCATTTAATCCTGCCGGGAGCAAATGAATCCAACTTAACAATGAAACGACAGACTGGCGCCTAGACTGTGATATGTAAACCTCATTTTCGATCCATCGTCTGTACTGAGACAGTCTAGTAAGTCGAAGGAGGAAGCCAGATTGAAATTAGCTTATATTTCATTTAGGGCTTTTGAATTAAAATCAAGTTGCCATCAATCCATGTTTGACCTTTTACTAGTCAATTTTGTTGGTTGTCCCAACTTCTTCCCTCTTTACCTGCTTATATAGTCGGTTTGTACTATAAAAAAAATGTTTTAGCTATTATTGACTTTAATCTTCGAGTGATTAAATACATTTCTTTTTTACTTTCCATTCTTTTTTTCATAAAGAATTAAAACATTGTTCTAAAATACATTTTGTCTTTAGTTTGAAATAACAGTTCAATACACACTCTTCTGTTTCTCCTTGGGGTTGAAAAGCCGTATCTAAGGGGGGTTATTCTTCCCATCCTGCATGCAAGTATGAATAGAAAATGAATACGTTGTTATACTTCAAGTTTGGAATGTATATTAATATATAAAATCTATCAGAATAAATCAACCCCCCTTCTCCCACCAAAAAGTGAAAATACCATGTATCGGTACTTGTTAACAATACGGAACACACCCAAGGAGTGATGTTAGGTTAATCGCAATGAAGTATAACCTTCACATAACCTTTGGTTAATATCTTATATATATATATATATATATATATATATATATATATATATATATATATATATATATATATATATATATATATATATATATATATATATATATATATATATAAGTTGTTTGTTTGTTTGTCTGTCTGTCTGTCCGCATATGACGTCTGAATTATTTCATCATATACCAATTCAAAAACGAATGTATTCAAGCCGAAGTAGCTGAGTTGGTAAAGCGTTATTTTCCCGGTTCTAGGTCCGAGAGGTTCCAGGTTCGAACCTTGGCTTTAGCATTAATACAAAAGAAGAAAAAAAAAACTAAAAAAGGTAAAAACTACAAAAAAACTAAAAAGTAATGGAAGTATATATCGTTACCTTAGTTTTTGTACGATTCACCCCTCCACTTTTACGATGAAAAATAATTTGCCTTTTTTTCTAGGTCACACCCTATTTCCTGCAAGATATCGCTCAACAAGTAAAAGATGTCATAAGCATAATGCAAGCACATTTCAGTGCAAAACCAGGCGCCTATTACGCTGATGCCCTATTTTTCATTTCTCTCGCTTTTTATAAAGCAGCCCCTTCAACTTTGAAGAAAATCGTTTTCATCGATGTAGACTGTAAAGTTGTCACCGATATTAGAGAACTTTTCCTTCATTTTTCGCAGTTTCAAAAAGATAATGTGATAGGCCTTACCCACGAACTTACCCCTGTGTACAGACACGTGCTTCATACTTACCGTGCAAAACATAACAACACACCATTTGGAGGGCCACGTAAAAATGGTTTCCCAGGCTTTAATAGTGGTGTTATTCTAATGGATTTGGATAAGCTAAGAAGTTCTGTTGAATATGCCTCTTTGCTAAGTAAAACTGTGATTGATGTTTTAGCTGCTAAATACAACTTTAAAGGACACTTGGGGGATCAGGACTTTTTCACCCTCACAGGATTTGAGTATCCTGAACTCTATTACGTGTTGCCATGTGAATGGAACAGACAACTTTGCCGATGGTGGGAACATAGGGGATATGAGGAAGTGTTTGAAAGTTATTTTGAGTGCTCAGATAAGACGAAGATTTATCATGCTAATTGTAACTCGGAGTTCCCCGACTTTTGACAAGTTGAAATGGTTTATGTGGGATTGTTCTGACTCTCATTTTTATTTGTTGTTTCCCTGTTCCTCTGACTGTTTAATTAGCATAAATCTAGATGCGCAACAATACAATGACGTCAATCTCAGGGAGGGCTGATGCACCCAGATCCTGCCCCCGGTTTTATAAAATAGCCTTTTTCGGTATTTAATCGAAAACTGCCATTTTATTGTATTTCCATAGGATATATTAAAAACCAAAAAACAATTACTCCCCTTATATTTTGAAAAAATCACACAATTTTGCGTTCTGCTAATTTTCGCGAGTGGACGTCACTGCAACACTATTCCTTTTTAATCAACACAGTATGTGTCAATCAGGAGGCAATTGATCATTGTGATATAACAAATAACAAGAAAGATTGAAAAATCATTTTTGTGCGCGAAAGATGGGTTAATGGACATTTAATTCTGACTTTGTTGAAATGTCTTTAAATTAGTCAGCCAGCTTAATTAGAAAATCCAATTATTTATTTCTAAGAAAATATTAATGACCAAACCTGTTTTGTCATTTTATGACACTGATCATCAAATTTGCACAAACTAATAAACAGCGTAAAACTTGGAGTAAAGCAAGGGTTTTCACGTTAAAGTTTATGCGAAGAAAAAATGGCTAATCGACTTGACTACTGAATGACCCTTATATAAGTACGAGAGATGTGTTTATTTAAAAAAAAATAGTATTTACTATCCCTACAGATATGAAGGTAAAACAGAAATCCATAGAAAAAAAGAATGAGATTCATGTTATGACCTAATTCCTGTAAACTACTTTTAAGAAAACGATAGGGTCTTTTTTGAATATACCTCACTTTGTTTTATCTTTTAAACATAAATTGGGAAAATAATTTGTTAATAAGAATGGTAAGACAAATATATATGAATTTGTCTGGAGTATAGTAAAAAAAAACAACAACAAACAATTTTATGAGAAATTATCAGGATAATATTTATATTCTTTTGTTTTTTGGTGGGGGGGGGGGAGATCTTGAAGTTTGCAGCATTCCTCTGGATACATGCTTGACCATACCTGCACAATGTTATACTTGGGAGGGTGGCTGTCCTTTGCACATTAAGGACTAATATTTTTCGTGTGGGTTGTGGCATAATGCTTCTTTTAACAGTGTTTATATTTTTTCGAATTGTTCTCAATACTTTCCTAAAACGAAAGGTTCTTTAGAGGATTGGCCTTCTCTATGACACAGGATATAATTTTTCTTATTCACCTGACTTTGTATATATTTCGCATCAGTCTTAAATATTTCTTGTGAAATGAACAAAATATACATCCCCCTGGAGAGTTTGAAATGTTGTCTTTAAAAAAGGTTCGATTGTTCTAATTTTAGTGCCAGTAGTTTTTTTTATTTATATCGGTTTTAATCATTGTCCCAATTTGAACATTGAAACAATCATAAGTTTGATCTCATCTTTTGTGTGCCATCTATTTTATTTAAAACGTTTCTCTTTTTTTTAATTGGAAGCTTCTGTGGTTATGCCTCTGAACACATGTTGTACACATTTTTTAACGCAGGAGAAGTTATCGACATTACCCCGTTAAAGACAATTCATTTAGGCTCCCCCTCATCATATTTTATTTGCAAAATAATTTTGTTGTTATTTATTTATTATATTTCTATTGTTCTGTTTTTCGTTGAAATTGGTAAGAACCTTACCTTGTAAGCTCTGCTTTTGGTAAACTACGAACTGTTTTTCTGCTTGTTTTGCATTCATTTTTTTTCTTCATTCGATTTTCTTCATTTTTGTATTTATGTTTTTAGTCAATTATTGTACTGAAACTATTACTAGGACCACAAATAGGACTGTGAATTGTTGAGAAGAAGCATTCACTTGAACCGAAAATTTATCCTGCTCATATCTTGAAAATTAGGAGTTGGTTTTATTTAATTTTTCTTTCATTTTCATGGTTTAATCACCGCTTTTTTTTATTTATTTATTTTGGGGAATAGGCCATGACCTTAAACAAGACTTACGAATTTGAACTTTAAAAAGTATTCTCTGTAGGATATCTGAAAAATTGTAATGCTTCCCAAATATCAACTAGCCTTTAGAATTATAGCTTTTTTCATGTATTCTCGAAAGTTAAGCTTACTGTTATATTGATTTACGAATAAATCTATCAACATATGGCAGTATTTTCAAAATATTTGTGTAATTTACGAAATACAAAATTTGGTAAGGATACGAAGCTCCTAAAGTTCTAAGAACTTGTTGTTTCGTTTTACCCTATAATACTGATTACTTTATTTCGATTTTGTATTTATCTCAACAGTAGCGGTTCCGTTCTCTCTTGAACCTGGGGCTAAATCTTGATTATCACCTCATCCTCTCTCATATAGTTTTCAGGCTTAATTTTAACCAGAAGTTTCATTTATTAACAAAAATATTTTCGATTTATAAATTAATTTGTAAGTTTTTTAATTTTTTGTTGAAAGTATTCAGCATTATTAATTAATAACTTATATATTATTTCCATTTATTAACTGCACCCTGTACTTTATTCTAATAGAAATAAAACTTAAAAAATACAAATGGATTTAACGGTTATAAACTTTGCGCCCAGGGTAATTGCCCCCTTTGTACCCCCCTAAATCGCCTCTGTACCTCAAGCATTCTCTTTACAAGACTTTATTATTCAAATAGTTGAGGAAGATTGACTTTTAAACTATACTTCTTATTTGGCAAAATATGATTATAGCTGAATTTACGTTCTAATTTTTCATTCCGAAGGCATAGCACAATTACCCATTGTAAGGACTTGACAGATTTGATGGGTGTAGTATTGAGAATAGGGTAAAAGTATAGGAAAGAATGGTGGAAACGAACCACAGCCTATATAGACACCAGTTGCGCAAACATTTTTCAAAAGCAACACGTAGCTATCGTCGCGACATTAATTGGCGCTTCGTCAAAACCAGACACTCTCGCAGTTGGAAACTGGATTTCACAGTCACAGCCTATATAGAACGCATGGACGGATAACAGATAGCCATATCTATTAACAAATGAAATAACATAATTTTTATACAATCCTAATAAGGATTGTATAATGATAGAATTAACGGTGGTCAGAACAGAAGTTTTCGTTTTCACTCCCGGAATAGAGCCAACATCTTTTCGCGCTGATTGGCTGTGGGAGCGCCGGAGGTTAACGCCTAGTCTAAAGATGTGTGTTCAAATCCTTCTATGGGGAAGATACGACTCCAAGCAACTGGCGTCTATTATAGGCTGTGTTACACAGCTGAAATACCAATACAGTTATGAAAACTCCTATCTTGCCCATGAGAAGCTTTCGGTACTGAGCTCTGAACTTGTCGCCTCCTCCAAGCCCGCGCTCTGACGCATAAATCGTACTACAATACCATAGGCGGAAACGCAATTCTATATTGTTGCATACACAGCTTAGGTACCAATATTAGTATCTAAGCTGTGCTCCTGTGCTGCCAGTTTCCTGTCTCCAGCCGCTAGCATCGCTACCGCGCACTGTGTCCCAAAAATAAATAGAGTTTTAATAAGTGTGTTGGTATGTAAGCTGTGCTGGCAACTGACCGTTCGGAATTGTAGGATTAAGTCCATCTGACGATGCACCATAGAGAGCGGCTTTTGGAGAATCGAAGAATGGTGGGATAAGGGAACATGAGTTTGGAAAGATAAGTATAGGCACATGGTGAAACAGTTTTTTTCGTGTTTTCATTTCTTTGTCATTTTTATAAATCCATAGCCCATGTAGCGCTAAAATAGGATCTTTACTGATAGTCACGAAATCCTGTGGGGAAAAGGCTACTCTTAGACCACACTGCTATTGTATTTGAGAAAAAAGATTCAACAAATTTTTCTTGAAGACGAGAAAATATTTCGTATAATAACTTTATTTAACTCAAGAGCATGCTAAGGCCCTTTTTGACATGCAGAACGAGAGGACCAGCAAGCTTAGGCCGATATATACCTTTTTTCGAATCAGCTTCCTTCTTTCTTTCCGATCCCTAGATCAGAAAAAAAAGTGCAGAAACTGAGTTCTAGCTAAAAAAAGTATCTTAAAAAAAGTGAATTCAGAGAGATGGATATAGAGCCCCAAAGTACAGATAATGCGGGGGTGGGAAAGAAGCTTTAAAAAGTCAATGAGGGAAAACAACTCCATTTCCAAAAATTCAGATGTGCTTCAGAAGAGCACATTATTTTGCCGTTTCGATTATGAATCAAATTATTTTCTTATGCTAAACAATCTGACAAGCTCCCTTGCTTCCGACGAAATAGTCTAATAAAGTATTTTTTGTTGCTTTTGCATTAAACAAATATTTACTTCATGTGTATTATTTAAAATAAAATCTTCTCTCTACATTTGAATAGCGTCTTGACATAAGACCATTTGTAACCATTTCAGTGCCATCAATTTCGTTTTCTTTTTTTAATGGGCTAATGAAAATAAATGATGTGAGAACAACGGTCTCAGCCAGTAAAGGCAACCATTTTATCCACTTGATTTTTAAGTTCAATATACGAACTATGTAATTCAAATCAGTCGGTAAATATAATCAGCCACTCAGTGAATCAATTGCCCCCCCCCCCCCGCCACAAAAAGTTGAATAGTGACGTCGCTGATCATGGGACAAGATGAGATTGTTCTTATCCGTTTCAAGATTGATTATATAATAGTTCTGACAAGACTGGTAAAAGAGATCAATATTATCACTTGGCTCTTGAACATTTGCGAGTTCTTGCATTGAACCGGTTGCAGCTCTTCCCACATATGTCTGGTTTAAAGGCAGGTACTCACTTGAAAGGTAAGGATTCAGTTCGGTAAACAAACCAACACTGCGAATATAGTCTAGTTCCATTAAGTTAGACGCAACATGATTCACAAGTTTTCTGACACTTGCCTTTAGGAAATGAAGAAGTGGAAGCTCAGATTGAAAAACTGTGATCATTTCATTAGAGAGGCGAAGAGAGTATTCCATAAATCTGAGGTATGGTTTTTTCAACTTGCTATGTAATGTTGACAAGATAAGGTCATTGGTTGTAGCTGAGTCCGTGCTCAATAAGCCTTCTTATGCAGGCCTGAAGGGACAACCAATGAGTCTGTCCTGGTGCAAGAATTGGGAATGTTTTGCATTTAAAGAACTTCTGAAATTTGGCATACTTATCTCGCATGGAAGCACTCCTCGAAAAGTGGGCATAGATATTTCGTGCTAAGTCTTCTAGTGTCTTGGGAAGTGACAAGCATGCATAGGATGAACATAAGTGAATAAGATGGTACGAGCCTTTGACATTCAAGATATGAGGCACCATGGCTTTCATTAGCTTTGAAGCAGATGACGTTCCAAACATGACGCTAGTAGTAACTGCACAAAATCCAACAATATTTTGCCAGGGAATCGAGTTTTTTTCAGTGAATTGTTTGATGCAGTTAGTCAGACCCTCAGCTGATCCATCACTACACTTAACCATGTTCAATGTTTCAACATGAAGTTTTAGATCTTTCTCACTAAAAAATATTACAATGATGAAATTTTCAGCCTTTTGTTTGAAGAAATCAGACTTTCACTGAAAATCCTTACTTTACCCCAGATTTCCCTGAAAATCCTTTCTTTACCCAAGATTTCCCTTTGTCCCTATATTCAAAATAAGTATCCGTAAAAGAAGTGAATTCTCCCTAAAATAGGGTAATCTCCCTAAAAGTGGAAGCCCTGGCCATAAAAGACTAATTTGTACCATTTGAAAAGTAGGTTAAAAATTTACCACTTATCGTCATTTAGAAAATAATAAACCCATGGAAAAATAAAAAATAAAAATAAACCCATAGAAGTAGCGAACCTCAAGATGTATCATAGAATAGCTATTTTTGATATGCAAAACGAAAATTACGATAATAATTGCTTACTCTCTTCTTTGGCCAGTTTGTCAAAAAAAAAAGATTGATTTGATCATTGTTGAAAGTACATTCGAAGGAAAAGCCCAAGCCTGTCGTCTACAGTGTTGCCAACTTGCACACTTTTCGTATAAAATGCGATCTTTTTTACCAAAAAGGGGAAGCAGAAGAGTTAAAATCACTCTTTTTGGGTGTTAGTTTTCATTCACTTTGAGTGTCAGTAGTTGGTAATTTCGTCGGAAGTGTTATTAACCCAATGAACAGGGTAACGAACTTGCACACTTTTCATTAGAATTGCACTATTTTATAACTCGGAGGTGATGCACAAGCTTAGGCAGCCCTGGGCGTGCAAATTTTTGACTTGCACTCTTTTTGAGCAAACATTACTCTTTTTTCTACCTTGATTTGCACTCTTTTTGGACGTCAGTGGTTCGCAACCATGGTAGTCCACCAGATTTTTTTAGTTTTGCAATTTTTCTCCAATATCCACTATCTACCGTATAATTGCCAATTTTATAAAGTTGCTTTTCCCTCCTAAAATGCATGCCCCTCCCTCAAGACTAAAACCTTGTGTACGAACCTTGAGGTAATTTTAGAAATATTTACTTGCATAGAACGAAGTGAAAAGTAGACCAAGATACATCATACAAAATCAATTCAGCAATTGATTGATTTCAAATCACGAAGCTCCAAAAAATTGTTCAATTACATTTTTGGTTTTACAATAATTTTGTTCGGCATTTTCTTTTGAAAAATAAAAAAAAATCCCCCTCTCCCCTAGATTTGGAGAAACACCTTTTTTCATTAAAAAAGGGAAATTTATTCATTGTCCCTACTCACTACATTATCGTAAATTGGCGCACCTTTAAACTATTCAAAGGAAAACAAATTCAATTAAAAAAAAATCCAGTCCTACTTAACTGTATGTTGAATAGTATTTTATTACTAAATTTCACAGCTCCAACTGATCGTCCTCTCGCCTTTCAACCAGAGTTGCCACTGAACGCAATATAAATCACCAAAAAACCACCGAAAGGTAAATTGGTTGTGAACAATCTTAGTGTGCCGAATGGCCTTGTATTTTAAGTAATTTTCATAATGCATTTTTGTAATTATCGATGCATATTAATATCTAATTTAAGTGAATTTATGCTTGCTAATTGTATTTATGTATTTAGGTGCATTTATAGGTACTACTAGTCTTTAGAACAAAGAGAAGTATTTTTCATACCAAAAGGTTTTAAAATGCCACATTCATTCGGATTTTTTCACAGAACTAATTACAGTTTCCATTTTATGTGTTCATTTCCAGATATTGCAGATTCATAGACATAAAAAAAAACAGTAATGACCTTAAAATGGGAGCTAGAAAACAACTCTCCTACGCATGTGATATAAAGGATAGCTAACGGTTATTATTCGGGCCTTTTCGATAATTAAAAAAGCTAATTCATTATTGTCTCTATCAATCCTCATATCTAAACATGGTAACTTTTTTTTTCCGTTTTCTATGGTTAAGGCCAATCACCCTAAATTTTACAGAACTAATTACAGTTTCCGTTTTATGTGTTCATTTCCAGATATTGCAGATACATACACTTCAGAGACAAAGAGGAAATTAGTTTAAAAAAAATATACTTACCTACAGCGAATTTAAGACTTTAGAAAAAAGGTATTGGAATAAAAGTATTCCTATTACAATCTGAAGTTTGGGCCTTATAAAAGTGTCGAGGATTGTGAAGCCAATTACTTTTAAACCAGAAAAATCTTAATTTTTCTTCAAATAAAACAGTAATGACCTTAAAATGGGAACTAGAAAATAACTCCTGGGTATAATTTAGGGTATGAGTTAATTCCTGATAGTTTGACTCTCCTAGTGCAACTATTTTCCAAGATAGTAAAAAGCCCCTCAGCTAGAATTATACCTCATCTTGTGTGTAGCCCATCTCTGCTTATTATAGTAGTTGATAACTAGAAATTCGTATATAGCCCACTGACTTAGGCGTCTCTGCTTATGTTATCTGTCATCTATATTATAGTTGACGATGTTATCTATATTATATCTGTTATCTATGCTTATTATAGTAGTTGATAACTAGAAATATGTATATAACCCCACGACTTAGAGGTTAGGATGTGAATATAGGCTAAATTCGAAATAGTATAATATATTTTCTGCACCCGCAACAAACTTAGAATCGAGCTACACGTCGTAGATGCTGCAACTATTCTCTATTATGTTTTCCTTAAATTTTATTCTTTATTAATATAGGTGGCACGGTTCTTAGTCATCTTCCATAATCGGCTATTTTTATATGCAATAGATTCGCTTTTTACTGATAATCAAGTCTGTTGAATAGCATTTTAATGAGTACTGCCTCGCTGTATTCAGTCAGAAGCTGGAATGCAAAAATAATAAATTCACCCACTCTTACGATAAAATCGCTAATTTTTTGGTAAAATCCCCAACGGTGGCAACCTTGCATTCGACTGACCTGTTACTTAGCAATGCGGCTAATTTATTCCGCAGTACTGCTTTGTACGAATTTGATTTAACCGGTTTCGGAACGTTTTCTATGATATATTCTCTTTTCTTGTGCTAATATTCATAGAAGAGGTAACAACGAGCGAAATATTTTTGACAAACTGAATATTGACCAATCTCCAAATCCTAAGGGAGTAAATAAAACCAAAATGTACCGGAGGATTCAAATTGTACTAACAAATATCCGAATGTACCATATTGTACGAGGACTTCTATTCCGGACCAGAAACGGTACAAATGCATCATGTTGGCAACACTGATTAAACAACTAAATGTTGGCATAAAATAAACAATGTTGGCAACGTTTTTTAAACAACTAAATTTATTACGTTTAAACCTACAGAAGAGATAGTCTCACACTGTACCCTTTAAGCCCACGGTCCAAGGGATTTCAGGATTTCACTTTTCTCTCCCTCTGGAAGGTACTCCAACATGTTTCAACCCTTTATCCTGATAATGTAGGAAATTGTATTTTCCACGAAATTACATTATAGCCCACTCCCAGGAATGTCAAAGTTTTTAGATTTCGCATCTAATTCACTTATTTTTTTGGAAACTCGTGTCTCCTCACCGAAACATAACCCTTCCAAAATCAATTATTATGTGCATGCCCAACCTAGGATGCAACTCTTAAGAGGATCTTCAAGCATAAGTAAGAGGCAATTGAGTAGAATATCAGTGTTACTGTTTGTTCAGCATATGTAGCTCACAAGAGGCAGTACCTTACACAAAAATGTTAATTTCTATACCATCTCGCAAAAGGGATCCATCGCCCCTTCCCCTTCTAGGAAACATTCCTAACGCAATCACAGTCTTGCTTTAGATAAAACATCAATCAAAACGTAATCTCTTTAGTATCACAAATGATAAACTTATTATGATAAAAAAGGAACTAATCTTTACGGCTTTCATGAGTCAGCTCTCGCCAAGGGGCTATTTACTCATTTTGGCCCAAGGAGCTTTACATCATTCCTTATTCCCCTACTTTAAAAGAGCGAAACTTTCCAAGTTGATCACATCCGTGTATTTGGTATTCAAAGCATCCTCAATCAATTCATACTTGACAATCATAGATGGTTTTCTCATGGAAAGATGTAATGCTTCAATCTCTAAAGACCAGGGGATACTAACTTCTTTTCCATTTTCTTCTGAAAATAACAATAGACGAAAGAGCTATGGAAAATTCAGAAGACATGAGCCCTTTCACACTGGACTACCACACCCTACCGGCACCCGTACCCGCTATGGGTTAAAAATGAATAACTGCATATGAAGACATTTTCATTAGAAATTGAGTCCTCGAGTATTCCAAATTTTTAAGACGTATATTTACTGTTTAAGTTTCCACTTGAACAATTTGGAAAATCAGATTTGATTTTTATTGTCCTTGGTGCTTTCTCCGTTGAATAAGTCGTTTCAATCAGACAGACCAAACTGCTCCGTGCACGAGGTTCAACCTCCTGAAAAATTCTCGTAAGCGTTCTAAAATCAACCTTTGAAAAGATTTGCTACTGTGTTGAAGAAAAAACCATTTTCCTAGGATTTCTTCATAATAAGAGTTTTTTTATTGAACCATAAACATTTTTGATGAAAATAGGAAAATTTGTAAAAAACAAAAAAACAGCAGATTTATATGATGCACATGGAAAATAACGAAAATATGGTAAAATACTCAATTTAAGAGAAAAAACGCACATTTTTTTGCGAGAGATAATTCGCAGTCTACGCCAGAGATAGTTAGTGCAGTCCTAAAATAAAAAACCACCCCAGAAACTTGTTGGTGGCTCTTAGAGACAGAACCTGCCCTGCCCTAAACTTCAATAATTTGCTTTGTTTTTTTTCGAGCCGGAATTAAGTTCCTGGTTCAAGTAAACATAGTATTCGCTTTCCTAAACTTTAACTTTTAAGATAAACCACCAAACAAATCAACACTGTCGGTTAATACTTTTTATTTTTTGATAAAATTTTAATGAATATACAAAAATAATCAGCGCTAAGCATTATCAAATATCGGAACAAGAAGAAATAAGAGCTAAAATACAAACCTTCCTCAGAGCTAATACTAGAGAGACAGCAGCCGCTTTACGCAAAAAACTTTATGTAAAAACTTATTTAAAGGTTATTATTAGGGGGCAGCAACCCCAAATTGCATCTCGTAATTGCTGTAATTTGTAAAGGCGGATTTTCGAATACATTCTTTTTCAGACGTTAAGAATACCTCGGTACTTGTCTGTTATGGCGCCGACGCTCAAGTTTTTTGTCCATTGATACACTGTAGAACCTGTTTCTTTCGTTAGTTTCTTTCAGCTTAACGTGAGACAAGACAAAGAGAAGTGACAGAGTAGATGGAAATATATAATTACGGCTATATATTCGCACAATAGGGGTGGGGGCGGGGAAAGTATTTGGAAAGTGTGAAGCTAAAAAAACTTCTTACTTCATAATACACGGAATAATTGTATCTAACACATTTTGCATGCAGAACCGCTATACTTTACCCCCCATATCCCTACAAATATATAGTCCAAATTTGTTTCTAAAGTATTATATTTCATCATGCTTAAGTATATTTCATTAGGATTAACCTAACTTTACTTCTTGAGTGTCGGCGCTATAACAGATAAGTGCCATAGTTCTTATCATAAATTTTCACAGAAAAAACGAGTTTTAGGATATATTTGGTTAATTCATCTTTTCTTCGATACTTGTATTACTAATATTTTTCATCTAAATAGAAACTAAGTACAGCCGTTGTTTTTGTCGATTTTTTTGACAAACAAATTTGAGCTATATATTTGAACATTCGAGGGGGGGGGGGTAAACTACCTCTGTAGTTTCCATGATTTGGTTAATAAAGTATTATATTTTCATCCTTTTTTTCATATTTCATTGGGATTGAGCAACAGAGAAATAGACCCGCTATGCTTTAACCCCCCCCCCTTTAATGTGCAAATACATAACCCATGTTTGTTTCTAAAGTATTATATTTTAAACTTACTTCTGTATATTTCATTAGGATTGAGCGTCAGAGAAACATATATGATGAATATTAGGTAGGGGTATATCATACAAGTACCCTTTTTCTTTATTAATTCTTCAGCTCCACATTTCTATTTGTAAGTTCACATCAGGCTTAAGGTTTGAATGGTAGCCAGACAGATTGACAATGAACCAAACCCCCTAAACTTTTAAACTTTATTAGATACACTCAAATCTCAGGAAGCTTTTGACAATTTCAATTATATTTTAGCTATATTTCTGCACATTGGGGGAGGGGGGTAAAGTACCTTTACAGTTTCCATAATTTGGTTAATAAAATATTATATTTTCATCATATTTTTGATATTTCATTCAGATTGAGTGTCAGAGAAATAGACCCGCAATACTTTACCCCCACCTCCCCTAATGTGCAAATATGTAGTCCAAATTTGTTTCTAAAGTATTATATTTTAATCTTTCTTTGGTATATTTGATTACAATTGAGTATCAGAGAAACATATATGAAGAACATTAGGTAGGGGGTATATCATACAAGTACCCTTTATGCTTTATGAATTCTTCAGCTAAACATTTCAATTTATGACTTCATTTCAGGCCTAAGGTTTGAATGGTAGGCAGACCGATTGACAATAACCCGAACCCCCAAATCTTTTAAACTTTATTAGACATACTGAAATCTCAGGGAGCTTTTGACAATTTCAAAGACCCGCCCCTCCTTTTACCGGAGGGGCAAAACACTTGTAACATATTCCTGAATACTGTACAACAATTACTATTGGAAAAGGATTGCTTATGGACAATATTTCCTTAGAGAAATATAAAAAGAAATATCATTATATACGCGCATATCATCGGAACTTTTTAAGATTCATCCATTATTATACTTATACTAAGAAGAGCACACCACTTCAAAAATATCTTAGCAGCACATTTATCAAGATGGATTGTTTTTAAATATCTCTACGTCTTAAATAGCAAGCAAATGAGTGGACACTGCTTGTATAAACCTATTTGCATTTTGGGGGTTTCCCTGGAGTCAGGTTATTTTTATACAATACACTCCATATTATCCTCTGATGTATTATATGCTTTACTGATTACCGTTTCCTCCAGGGAACTAAATTATTTTTAATCCCAAAGACACACCCACACACAGAAAAAAAAAATCTAGAAATCCAGATTTTCAAATATTTTTTTTTCGGTATATTTCAAAATTATTAAGTTTTTGGGCAGCACCAGGGTTACCACGTAGAAGCCTTTAAACCTAGAAGAAGTCTGTTTTTTTTTTTTTTTTAATTGAGCTCTCGTTTTTTTTGCAAAGATATAGTTGGTTAATAAAGATGGTTCTATATATTTCCAATTAACCCATTCAAACGATCAGCTTTTTTATTCCACTGTCCTTAGTAATTTAATAAATACAAATTCAGAGTATATAAGAAAACAACGCTATGTACTAGGCGACCTAATTCGGTTACAACAACCTACGCGATCCTTCTACAACCTTCTACGCGATTTGTGAAAATGCAGCATAAAAGAATACAAATTTAGATAGTAGTGTTATAAATAATCTTGTAATAATTTAATATGCATAAATCACGTATATCTGTGCCGATTTTCTTCCATTTTTTCTATTTTCAATTAAACAATTATACACTGAATCAAGAATTTACTTTATTAACTTATGGTGTACTTATTCTGCTCAATCTATGTGCATCAGCTCTCATCAGAATTATACTTATTTTTTTTTATTATTTATTATTATTATTTTTATTATCATTTTATTATTATTATTGTCATTATTTTGTTATTATTATTTTTTTCATTACACTTAGGCCTATATTTGATTATACTTATACTTATTTTTTGAAGTTGCACTACATTGGGCATTTTTCAGTTTTCATGTTTTTGGTTTTCGCATGCAAACTTCAAAATAAAGATTAATCCAACCGCATCTATCAAAGGAAAAAACTGCTCGTTTTTAATTAAAAGTTTTTTTGGGTGTGCGTTTGGTCTGATCCAAGTAAGTGAGATAAGGGTTCATTTACATTTTATTTTCCCCCTTGTTCTATTCTATTTGTTAAATTATTACTACAGTATATGATTTTTATGTTCATTTGTCTTTTATTAATTTAACATTGCTTCTTGGAGACCTCTGCTTCTTGTGCAGATATTTGGATGTTATTTCTAAGCCAGTATATTGTAGCTCTTTTTAATATTAGATTTATAATTAGCTGCTAGAGAGAAAATTGCGAGAGTTCGAAAATCAGCCAATACACGAAAAATGAAAACAAGTTTCTGCCTAAAATTCAATGTCAGGTGGGTATCAAAATATCGCATATCCGTCATATAGCATCCGCACATAGATCTGACAAGTCTATTCACGCGAACTATTTTTCATAAAACAAGTCTTAACTTGATATTTCTTAAAATGATATTTCTTGATAATCTTCAAATGACAAAAACATGTAAGGGAATTGGAGCGGAATTTTCCCTTCCCAGTATAATTTTTTAAAATGGAGATGAAACCTTTTGTACCCAACTGAAGACAACCTATACTATCAATTAAATATTGATAATATCTTATAGCACCCTTTACTATATACCAACAGAAGGTTTCCTGGATCGCTCCACTGAAGATGTTTCCCTGGAAAAGCTTTTTGGTTGGTCCACTCCAAAGAATGACTTAATGAATCAGTTGGAGACCAGATGAAAATGGAATCGCTTCCAGTTGCAACTGCCAAATGATTAGACGTAGAACACCACTTTAAATCTAAAATTGGGAAATGATTGGCTTTAGAAATAGGCTGTGCAGTCTGGTCAGAATTTATGGCTCGAATAGAGGATTCGAATTCAAAGTAGCACTATGCACAAATTGCCACTACGCAGTTTTTCGCTCACGTGGGACCAAATCAGAAAAGTTAAATAAAATAAACGCAGGTGAGCAATCAACAATAACAAATTAGCTGAAAATATAGGGCATAGAAAAGATTAAGAAGGCGTGGCTTTTCTTTGAGGGTTTAGTTGCATTTTGGAACCAAGAGATTGATAACATCTAATTTTAATCGTTGCAAAATTTCACTGATTAGCTTTGCTTGATTATTTTCACGGTTAAATGATGAAGATGTGGCAATTTTCACGGCAACAGTGAAGAAATTGTTGTAATTTCCTAACAAAAAAAAAACGATTTTAAAACAATAAAAAGAAAAATCTAAAAAAAACTCCGGTTTTTTGGCATGAATCGACCGAATTGAGTCAAGGGGGCAAGAAATCTTTTATTTTGATGTGTCTGGTGCATTAACAATAACCATCAACTTAATAAGCACAACAACCCCCATACAACTAAAATAAAAGCCTCTTATAAGTCCCGATACAGCTAAAAGAAAACCGTTAAAGTTTCCTTCTTAAAACGATTGCCTATAGGTTTGTCATGTCGCTACAACCACCTTCTGTATTGTCACATACCCACTTATTATCTCATGTAAGATCACTTCAACTGTCGTTAAGTAGTCACACAAAAATTAATGGGGTCTTTTGCAGAAAAATAGGCCGAGAACTGAATTATGAAAGAGAAAGATTTCTAACAAATTGAGTTGTTGTGCCGGAACGATTCATCATCGGAAATGACAAAATGGTGCCCGTGTGCTAAGTAAAACATTGATGCTGTTCAAATAATTCTACAATAATAAAAAAAAAAAAATTGGCAGGATACTATGAGTTTAAAGGGTCAAAAGTTGTTAGCAGGAATTCAGTATAAAGGATAAAATCCAACTACCTACTACTTGAGCATGAATCGCATAATGACGAGGATCAATGTATGAATCGTATACAAATTTTCATAATGATTTGTGTTTGATATTAGAAGGATCCATTCTACCAAGCCCTCTGCAAGTACGTAAGGCAGACCATTTGAGTCACCCCGCCTCAAAAAAACTTAGCTTTATTTATGATTCGCCTTACAATTTCATATATTTGTCAGCAATTTAGCCTACATTTTTAGTCTTTTACGAATTTGTGTCCTAAATTTCCGCTCTTCCGAAACATCCTAAAAGTTCCTGCATATATTTTCAAGGATTTCCATATGAATAATATCATATATCTTACCGGTAACATTATTAATAAAAGTAATAAGACAGACAGGTGCCACTTTTTTGACATCCCAAATCCAAACAGAAGAGAGACTGGAACTGACGACAGTTGAAAGAAATGTGCCATCGTAACTGAAAGACATCTTATGAATTAATTGCTCTTTCTCATGTTTTTGTTTTCCCACAACGTATGGTCTGGAATTCACCGTCTCATCTGGAAAAAGGAAGGTAACTATACTGTACAGTTAAAAAAGGGCACTTTTCTGTTATAGCGAGCTCACTCAAGAGTTACGCTGAGTAGAACTCGAAAACAAACCTAGAACCGGTTTTTTATCTGTATTAAGAGACATTTAGCTTACGCTCCGTGAAAACAAACTGTGGGTTACAGAATACATTAGACATATATAATTTGGGCTATATAATTGCACATTAGGGATAGGGGGTGAGGGTAAAGTATTTGGAAACCATGAAGTTAGAAAACAATTTTTACTTCATAATATGCAGAATAATTGTAGCTGACATATCTTGCATGCAGACCCACTATACTTTACCCCGCCCTCTTAATGTGCAAATATAAAGCCCAAGTTTGTTTCTGAAGTATTATATTTTCGTGATGTTTTGGTAATTTTCATTAGGATTACCTAAGTTCACTTCTTGAGTGTCGGCACTATAACAGAAAAGTACCGAAGAAGGTTCTTAAAGTCAATGTTCAGCAAGGAGGGAAAGAAAAAAAATACTTCCGCTTTAAAGCAAAAAAATTCAATCAGGTTTTCACACACTGAGGAGACTAATGATTCTAAAAAAATTACCTAAAAATCATCACATTTTGACAGGCTTTAGCGCAAAATTATCATAAATCTCAATTTCGAAAACTAAATTTCAGTGACTGACATTTTATGAGCACTAGACTTTTTTTTTCCGGTTTGACTGTTATCAGACAACGCGGTCTTAAAAGTACACAGGAGGTCAGGGGCCTTACAGAAAAAAAGTGTGCATGTTAGGATTAAGGAGTGCTATCAAGATCGTTATCAAGGTGAACGGAAAAATGTCCCTCAGTCAGCCTCACCAGAGAAAAAAAAGTATTATCTTGACTAAATGTAACGGTTTATCATGGAGAATTACTACTACTTCTACTACTATTACCAGAAACTAAAACAACTCATTCCAGAACCAATGAATCTTAGTTCATCATAACCGTACACATTTTACTTCCCCCATCCTGTTCACAGCTTCACTCTACCCTACTTTCTATGAAGTTCTTACTTTCTTTACATATTTTGTTATGACTTCTTTCCATCCTATTCTTGGTCTTCCACCATTAATTTTGTCTAGCTCAAAAGGTAACCTTTACCTAAAAGGTAACCTTTAATGGTATGAAAGTCGCTTCTGTTTTTCTTGATATTGTAAAAGCTTTTGACTGCGTTGACCATTTTATACTCATTGCCAAATTAGAAAATTACGGTTTTAGAGGACCATTTCTTGAATTACTGTCCTCGTTTTTAAATGAAAGAACTCAATATGTACAACTAGGAGATAATGTTTCTTCAGTCAGTAGTGTTAAATTTGGAGTACCTCAAGGATCTGTTCTTGGTCCCCTGTTATTTCTAATTTTTATAAATGATTTATGTAGAGCTTTTAATATGATTTCGTATGATCTTGACATTGGATGTGACGGGGAAAAAGTAATTGTTCCCAGCTTTGCGGATGACACTCATATAACTGTGGCTGCACAAACGGGAATTCAGCTGTTGAGTCTTATTAGTTCTTATCTGGAGTTTGTACAAAATTGGATGAAGCTTAATAAGTTAAATTTGAATTATAGTAAATCTTGCTTTTTATTGTATGGTAGGAGCTCAAATTATTACCCTTGGATAGACAGACTTAATATTGCTGATATGAGTATTTTAAGAATAAATTGTACAACATATCTAGGAGTTTTAATTGATGAGTGTCTCAGCTTTAGAGAACATATAGATTATATTAGTCTTAAACTCGCTAGGAATGTTGGCATTTTAAGAAAGTTGCAGTATATTTTCCCAAGAGATATTTTAAGAACACTGTATTATTCCTTAATTCATCCTTATCTGCTATATTGTTGTAATGTTTGGGGTAGTACATTTCCTTCTCATCTCCATCGTGTTCGAGTTTTGCAGAATAAAGCGCTTCGAGTGTTATGTGGTGTAGGTTTTAAAGACTCGGTACAAAAGAGGTATATAGAATGCAAAATCTTGCCTTTAGCAGGACTTATTATTTTTTATCGAAGCCTGTTTACATATAAATATTTTCAAAATTGTTTACCAATATGTTTTAAAAGTATGTTTGAATTAGGAAGTGATATTCATACACATTCTACGAGACAGTCTGATATAATTCATCGTCCGCTTGCTATTACCCGTAGATCTCAATTTTCTATTCGGCATCTAGGACCCCATGCATGGAATTGTTTACCTACGACTTTGAGAAATATGGATAGTTTTCTTGAATTTCGGCGGGAATTAAAGCTATTTTGCCTTAATATTTATGGTTTTGATAGTTGAGTGGACCTCAAGTGGAGCCAAGATGTTGGTTTTGATTTTGGCGATACTGGTAAAGTGGTTTTAGTTTCTTTTTGTTTTGTCTCTTTTGAAGTGTAATTCCGTTTCGATTGAAATGTAGGGTAATTGATTTTTTTCTTCTTCTTCTTTTCTTTTCCTTTTCTTTTCTTTTTTATTTTTTTCTTCTTTTTTGTATTGTTTTTATTTGTATGTGTATTGGGGTTGTAAGCCCAAACAAGCTTTGCTTCGGGTCATTTGCTTGTTTTGTTTTGTTATTTATATTAAATTATATTAATAAACCCATCTTTCTCTCTCTCTCTCTCTCTCTACCAAATCTCTGCTTTAGATTAACTCAGTGTACAAGTGGATGTTGTTTTTTACTTCTGATATGGACACAAAACATTTTCTTGATCCTTCCAGTCTAAGATCAAAACTCAGAAAATTAATTATCTTCTCCTTCGTCAGTGATAACAGTGGTCAAATATGGCTCTGAAGCGTGGGCGCTCCGAAAAGCACATGAAAATTTACTAGATGTTTTGCAGAAAAATTGCCTAAGGATTGTTCTGAGTAGTCGGCTGACTGACCATATTTCAAACAGAAGATTGTAAAAGAAATGTGGTTCAATCCCGCTCTCTAGGGTTATAATGAAAGAAAGAATGATATGGCTAGGCCACGTTCTGCGGATGAAGGGTGACAGATTGCCGAAGATTGTCCTTTTTGGCCAACCGTCTCGGGCTACACGGAAAGCAGGTCGTCCTCATCTAAGGTGGGAGGATGTCATAAATAAAGATTTAAAAGAAAAGGGAGCTTCCTGGGAGGGTGTAAAGAGGGAGGCCTTGAATAGGTTAGGTTGGAGGAGGGGCATGCGTAGCTGTGTTGGCTGTTGGCCTCAGGCGGCTTGGTGCTGCGGTGAGTTATTAGTAGTAGTAGTAGTAGTAGTAGTCTCCTTCATTATGTGTAGTACATTTCCTTCAGTATCCTTCCCACTTAAATAAATAAATGCTGCAGAATCTACTTTCATTTTTCGTAATTCAGTACGACGAGTTTCTGAAACTCTCAACAAGCCCAGTTCAAAACGTCTACATTCTACATCTACGTCATTCAAACGTCTACGTCTACATTCATCAGTCAAAATATCAATACGGTTGTTGTCACATAAAAAGAAGTACCGTCCCATGTCACGATCTTACTATTAAAAGCAACAGTCTGTCAAAAGCAAATGTCCCCTCCAAAAGAACACCTCAGGGACCGATTGTTTCTTCTTAAGGCTACAAAAACCACTTAAGTTAGGTTACAGCCAAACAGCAAGAAGTCCACGCGGCATCCCGTTTCGTTCAAGGCTGAGCCTATCCCGGTCACAAAGTGGTTTTCAGCACTTAGCGATGCACTCGTATTAACAAGAGTCAATGCTATGGTCAAGAAGCCCTAGGTCTAATACCTCTGAATAATTTTTGCACATACCTGAAAATACCACTCTAGCATGGCGAAAAAACCTACAATAAACCGGCAAGGGACAGGTTAAACAGTTCCCACCTAAACAAACATAAAAATAAATAAAACATAGAACCAGTATTCATTGCTCCATACTTCGTGTGATGCAATGCAGTTAGCTAGACTATCTTTACTTATTTGGGACATTTTTACCAACTCTTTAGATTTCTGTTCTATCTATCCCTAATTTTGTTTATTCAGTCCTAAATTATAGTTATATTTAATCAAATCTAGTTCAAACTAAATTAATTTAGTGGATTGATTTCATCATTAATAAATTTAATCCTTAGTTCAATCCCGGAGTAAATTTCAAGATAATATAGACGAACTAAAATATTGCTGAGAAAACACAAAATCAATTGCATAACAGTTTGAAGTGATAGCCAGTCATCATACAGTTCATGGTAATGAAGTGTAGCAAGGAGCAACCGATCTCAATAGTAACGGAAACTCTAAACAAGAGCCAAGAGTTCATATGCCATGAGCTCTAGCAAAATTTTAAGAATCAACAGACTGCTTTAAAAGGAAAATCAGAGGCTTAGCCGCTCGGGATTTAAAGTAAGAGCTCTGAGTCACAAGGTCCTTCTAAATATCAAATTTCATTAAGATCCGATCACCCACTCAAACGTTAAAAACACTTCAATTTTTCTAATTTTTCCACTCCCTTCAGCCCCCCAAACGGTCGAATCGGCGAAAACAACTTTATAAAGTCAATTTGTGCAGCTCCCTGACACGCCTACCAATTTTCATCGTCCTAGCACGCCCAGTAGCACCAAACTCGCCAAAGCACTGAACCCCACTACCAACTCCACCAAAGAGAGTGGATCCAGTCCGGTTACGTCAATCTCGTATCTACGACATTTTTAAGCGTTTTCCAAGATTTCAGGTTTCCCCCTCCTACTCCCCCAATGTAAAAAGATCTGCTCGGGATTTGAAATAAGAGCTCTGAGACATGAGTACCTTCTACATATTAAATTTCATTGAGATCCGGTCACCCGTACTTAAGCTAAAAATACCTCAATTTTCTGATTTTTCCAAATTAACAACCCCCAGCTCCCTCAAATAGAATGGATCCATACCAATTATGTCAATCTCGTATCTATACCTTGTGCTTATTCTTCCCATCAAGTTTCATCCCGATCTCTCCACTCTAAGGGTTTTCCAAGATTTCTGTTTCTCCCCTCCAACCATCTATATCCCCAGATCCGATTCGAATTGAAAATGGAGCATCTGAGGCATAAGATTCTTCTATATATCAGATTTCATTAAGATCCGATCACCCATTCGTAAGATACCTCGATTTTCACGTTTTCGAAGAATTCCAATTTCCCCCTCCAACTCCCTTCAATGTCACCGGATCTGGTCAAGATTTGAAATTAGAGTTTTATACAACAAGATCCTTCTAGATATCAAATTTCATTAAGATTTGATCACCCGTTCGTAAGTTACAAATACCTCATTTTTTCTAATTTTTCCGAATTACCCCCCCCCCCCCCACCCAACTCCACCAAAGAGAGCGGGTCCGGTTATGTCAGTCACCTATCTAGGACTTGTGCCTATTCTTTCCACAAAGTTTCATCCTGATCTCTCCGCTTTAAGCGTTTTCCAAGATTTCCCCCCCCTAATGACACTGGATCCGGTCGGGATTTAAAATAACAGATCTGAGTTTCGAGGTCCTTCTAAATAAGAAATTTCATTAAGATGCGATCGCTCTTTCGTAAGTCGAAAATACCTCATTTTTTCTATTTTTTTAGAATTAACCCCCCCCCCCAACTCCCCCAAAGAGAGCTGATCCGTTCCGATTTCAACTATTTATTCTACTGCCTTTGTGATTCAGGGATCATTCTTAATTCGAGCTTTAGCGTAAAGTAAAATTCGTAAAATTCGAGCTTTAGCGTAAAGAGCAAGATATGGACGAGGGGGCGAATCTCTTCATGCACGTAATAAAAATATACAAATATAGAAGTTTGTTACGTAATTTAATTCGTAAGTTACGTATATTTATTACTAATGAAAACATTCGTAAAAACAATAAAAAGTTCTAGTAGTATTTTTAAGTAACCCAAAATTGGAGGGCAACTAAGCCTCCTCCCCCACCTCTTTTTTATGAATATCGTCCGATCAAAACTACGAGAAAGCCATTTAGCAAAAAAAAACATAATAATATGCAAATTCTGTTTTAATATTCATGTGCGTTGAGCCAAAATCAAAACATACATTAATTCAGAAACGTTCAGAAATTAAATAGAAAAACAAGTTTTTTCAACTGACAGTTAGGAGTGACATTAGGACTGAAAACGAACAGAAATTATTCCGTATATGAAAGGGACTGTCCACTTCTCAATGTCCCGCTCTTTACGCCAAAGTTTTTTATTGTTTTAAAAAGTAGAACACTGACAAAGAGTCAAACTTCAGCGTAAAGAGCGGGACGTTGAGGAGGGGACAGCCCCTTTTATATACGGAATAATTTCTGTTCTTTTTCAGTTTGAATGCCGCTCCTTACTTTCAGTTGAAAAGGTTGTTTTCTATTTAATTTTAATTAAAGGAGAGTCAGATAGTGGAAAATTGACTTTTAGACATGTCTCATTTTTATCATATATTTAACAAACGTTCTAGCCTAAGGAGGGAGGCGCAATTTCTTTGATTAAACTGATTAAACCTATAAAAGCCTTTCAAAGAATGTAAGTGACAAAACATTCAAATCCGGTAAATAACTGAAGTGTTTTTACTGACACTGTGATGGCACTCTCCGCTGAAAACTTACAACCTATACTACAGACGGTTTGTAAGTTTCCAGTATCTTCCTGAGGCCATTTCCCAACTTCTATCTAATTACCATCAATAGAATATCCATTTACAGCAGGGAAGCTTATTGGCTTGATGGATAAACACGAAGCAAATGAGGGAGAGATAGAGTGTATAATAGACATACTGAGTGACAGGGTATCGCGATTTACACTATCTGGAAACTTTCCTAATTTCTTAGCCCTTTCTAATTTTCCCAAAAGCGGAACAGCTGGACTTCGGGAGCAAAGCTATTATAAGTGTGTTTTCCAAATTAGATAACTATTTTTATTTTAAACCAAAATGAATAGCCCATTGATAAAGCATCTTATCAAGTTTGTCCATAAAAAAAGTTATTTAAACCCAACAAAAAGTTTTTTTCGTTTTTTTCACATAGAAGTTCCTGGTTGAACTTCGCTGAGGTAAGGATGCTGGGACTGTTTTGAAAAAAAAAAAAAAATCATTTTAGTTTTATTGATTTTATCCTGTTGTAAGTTTTTTCTTTTTATATATTTTTCATTGCTGAAGACACCCTTGGACATAGGGCCGAAATATTCATTCTAAGTTTTTTTTTCCCCACTGTATTGAAGAATTCCCTATTGTTCTTCTTGTTTTTGGTGTTTGTAAAATTACATTGTTTTATTGGACCTTTAACTTTTGCCTTAGCTTGCCGTTTGTTGTTATAAAAGACTAGCTGTTGGGGTGGCGCTTCGCGCCACCCCAGCACCTAGTTGATGGGGGCACTTTGCGCCCCCCCTCCAAGCCCCCCCCCGCACGCGTAAGTCGTTACGCGCCATATTAGTTACGCGCCATTGTAGTTGTGTCCCTGTGTCCCACCTGCGAATATATATGGATATATATATATATATATATATATATATATATATATATATATATATATATATATATATATATATATATTTTTAACTACGTAAAACTTGCGAATATACAACATTCTTGGCTGTCCCATTGTTTGTGCATATAAATAGATTGTCAGGTTTACCGACTTTTGAACATGCAACATATAATTGTCCATGGGAAAAACAATCTGTATTCAGATCTATACCTCATTATTCTAATGATTGCCCTTGAGCTTTGTTGATGATGATTGCTAATCGAACATTCCGTGTGTCCCCGTCGTTATTTATATATCCCCCTGTGCCCCCCCGCGTCCCCGTTGTTGTTATTTCCCTGTGTCCCGGTCGTCATTTATGTCCCGGTGTCCCAGTCTGTAATTTCTCTTTGAGTGTCGCGGTCGTCATTTATATTCCCTGTGTCCCGGTGTTCCGGTCGTTATTTTTGTCCCGGTCGTCATTTGTGTTCCGGTGTCCCGGTCTGTAATTTCTCTTTGAGTGTCCTGGTCGTCATTTATATTCCCGTGTCCCGGTCGTCATTTGTTTCCCTGTGCTTTGTTGATGGTGATTGCTAATCGAACATTCCTTGTGTCCCGGTCGCTTTCTCTTTGAGTGTCCCGGTCGTCATTTATATTCCCTATGTCCCGGTGTCCCAGTCGTCATTTGTGTCCCGATGTCCCGGTCTGTAATTTCGTCAGTCGACAAACATGACGTCAGTCGACACACAAACATGACGTCACTCGAAACACACACACACACAGACAACTTATTTTATATATATATAGATATATCGCTGAACCTTTGTTTCTTTTACTTGTTCAGGCGGTGGGACAAAAACTTTTTTTCTTCCAGCGGATTTTCTAGTCCAGGTTTTTTATTTTCCAAGGTATGGTGGGCATTGATGACCTAAATTATGTCAAAATCCGAAACCCCATCATCGTTGCTATATTTTCAATTTTGACACGTTTTGATTCGCGCTGTTCAGGTTGATTTTCATTGATTCGCTCACATGCTCGGTGTCGCATGTCTTCTAACCTCATGCGTCTTTGCTCTTGATTTTCATTTTTGACACGTCACCGCTATAGTTCTAACCATTGTATATTCACTTTTCATTTTCGTTTTTGACTCGCTTACACGCTCAGTGCCACATGTCTTCTAGCCGCGCGTGTCTTTGCTCTTCATTTTCATTTTTGACTCGCTCACATGTCAGGTGTCGCTTGCCTTCTAGCCGCGCGTGTCTTTGCTCTTCATTTTCATTTTTGACTCGCTCACATGTTAGGTGTCGCTTGCCTTCTAGCCGCGCGTGTCTTTGCTCTTCATTTTCATTTTTGACTCGCTCACATGTTAGGTGTCGCTTGCCTTCTAGCCGCGCGTGTCTTTGCTCTTCATTTTCATTTTTGCAAAGCTCTAATTGTCGTTTTTGCACATCTTCTAGCCGCGCGTGTCTTTAATCTTCATTTTTATGTTTGACTCGCTCGCTTGCACGGTGTGTTTGCTCTTCTTTTTTGACAAGTTTTGGGATTTTGATTGCTTCGGACAATTTAACAATGGCTTTTACTTTAGCTGCCCGTATTGGTATTGTCTAGTTGTCTAATTGGTCTAAGTTGTCGATTTTCACATCTAATCACATTTGATAGTTCATGTGTTGGTTCCAAATGAATCATCATTTATAGTAATTGCAACTGCAAATATTTTCAAACAGCCATTACTGATGCGTTGGAAACTGAATAATTTCAGTAACATTGCGTTGGAAACGTCATTATAAGTATATAAGGGGGCGATTCAAAGAGAGATTTCAGTATAAATCCTACAATGGCAGAAGAAACAGCCGAGGAAACTGCTCAAAGAGTTAATTCAAAGAGAAATTTTAGTATAAATCCTACAATGGCAGAAGAAACAGCCGAGGAAGCTGCTCAAAGAGTTAATGCCAAAAGGCTTGTGGCTAATAGAGAACGTAAGAAAAGAGAGCGTGCCAAGGAATCACAAGAACAGCGTGAAAACAGGCTTACGTCTCAAAGAGAAATTACCAAAAAACATCGTGCCGAGGAATCACAAGAACAACGTGAAAACAGGCTCGCGGCTCAAAGAGAAATTACCAAAAAAATCGTGCCGTGGAATCAAGAATAACGTGAAAACAGGCTCACGGCTCAAGGAGAAATTACCAAAAGAAAGCGTGCCGAGGAATCACAAGAACAACGTGAATGGAGGCTTGAGGCTCAAAGAGATAATGCCAAAAGAAAGCGCGCCGAGGAATCACAAGAACAACGTGAAAACAGGCTTGCGGCTCAAAGAGATAGGCGAGACAGGCTTGCGGCGTGAAAGACAAGAGCAACGTGAAAATTATCGCCTGGAATTCAGGTACAGCCAGTCGATGATTATAGCTTGAGTAGATGTGTTCAAATCGGGACTATGTCTAAAATTTGTCCCTTTTTGCAAGGAAACAATGGGAATGTGTTGCGCCACAGTAAAAGTTAAACTTCCTCAACTGGCTGCACCATCAGAGCCATTGAAGACTTTGCTTACTGGAACTACGTCAGAATCTAAGCGTTTTTTATTAAACATCAGAAAATATAACTCATGTTTCCAAATGACGTCACTTGGTGCCCAAATCAAAAATTAAGATCAATACACCGGGACACAGGGAATATAAATGACGACCGGGACACTCAAAGAGAAATTACAGACCGGGGCACAAATGACGACCGGGACACAGGGACACAACTACAACGGGGACGCCAGGGGGGGCACAGGGGGGATATATAAATAATGACGGGGACACAGGGAATATTCGATTAGCAATCACCTTCAACAAAGCTCAAGGGCAATCATTAGAAAAATGCGGTATAGATCTGAATACGGATTGTTTTTCCCATGGACAATTATATGTTGCATGTTCAAGAGTCCGTAAACCTGAAATTCTTTTTATATGCACAGCGAAACAGAATCTAAAGATGGGTTTTTGGAACGTGAGAACGATGAACCAGATATCCAAGACAGAGCAAGTTCTTAAAGAGATGAGACAATACCTCATCGATATACTCGTTCTCAGTGAAATAAGGTGGACTGTAGATGGATTAGAGAAGTTCGGTGATGGATATGTCATGGCATTTAGTGGTCAACCTTCCATTCATCGCGCTGGTGGAGGACTTCTGATGTCGCCACTTGCACACAAAGCAATGACAAACTGGAACCCAGTTAACGAACGTATAATGACAGCTCGCTTCGTATCAAATCACACAAAAATCAACATCATTGCATGCTACGCTCCAACGAACGAAGCTGATGAAGAGGAGAAAGATGCTTTCTATAACATGCTACACTCGGTCACCAAAGACGTTCCTAGGCATGATGTACTCTGCGTGGTTGGCGATCTAAATGCTAAAGTTGGTGCAGACCACCAGTACTGCCCTGTAGTTCTGGGCCCACATGGCATGGGAGAGATAAATGAGAATGGCACACTCCTAATCGATTATGCACTAAGCAACGATTTGATAATAGGTGGTAGTATGTTCGACCATAAAACGATTCACAAGTACACATGGGTGTCCCCCGACGGCCGAACGAAGAATCAAATCGACCATTTCCTCATGTCAAGACGTTGGAGAAGAAGCCTATGTGACGTGAGGGGTTTTCGAGGAGCGGATGTAAATTCAGATCACATCCTGATGATAGCCGAAGTAAGAATCAAACTGAAAGTTCAGAAGCGAAAAACTAACACTGCAACACATAAACAATTCGACACCGATAAGCTGAAAGATCCTGACATCCGCAAAAACTTCTGCATATCTCTACATAACGGATTTGAAGCGTTAAATCTGCTCGACGAAACCAATGACTTTGATGTTGAGAATACATGGACCTCAGTCAAGAGTGTGTACCATGACGTTGCGAAGGCCATCCTTGGCTTCAAGAAAAGAAAGAAAGAAGAATGGATATCGGATGACACCTGGAAATATATCAGTAAACGCAAGGAGACCCGAACGCTTATCCTGAATACGTCGAGCCCAGAGCAAAAAGCCTAATTACAGCTCCGCTACAAAGAAGAGGATAAAGCGGTGAAAAGAAGTGCCAGGAAAGACAAAAGAAATGCCATTGAGAGAAAAGCAGCGCTTGCAAAAGAAGCTGCAAAGAAAGGAGACTCAAAAATGGTTTATCGACTAACAAACGAGATAGTTGGAAAGAAAACAAATCGTACATCCCTTGTAAAAGATGAAAATGGAGACGTTATTTCGGATCCACAGAAAGCTGACGAGAGATGGGCCTCACATTTCGAGAAGGTCTTAAATAGGCCCAGACCTGATGATCCGGAAACAGTACCGGATACGCCATTTTTACAAATTGACGTAAGTGCTGACCCACCCAGCACGGAAGAAGTGACGACAGCTGTGAAAAAGCTGAAAAATGGACGTGCACCTGGAGTCGATGGGATCACGGCAGAGATGCTGAAAGCGTCCCTTCGAGCCTGCATATTCGTATGGACTGCTCTTCTAGTGGCCATCTGGAACAACGAAAAAGTCCCAAAAGATTGGACCAGAGGTATACTGGTCAAACTCTTCAAGAAAGGCGATGCACAAATTTGTGACAATTGGAGGGGCATCAATTTGACGTCTGTGCCTAGTAAAATACTAGCCTCAGTAATACTACAACGCCTAAGAGCAGCCCTAGACTCACATCTCAGGGAAGAGCAACATGGGTTCCGACCTGGTAGGTCTTGCTCTGATCTTATTTTCATTCTTAGACTGATGGTGGAAGAGTCCAGATAATGGAACAAAAAGCTGTACCTGCTCTTCATTGATTTTGAAAAGGCGTTCGATTCTGTTGACCGAGACACTTTATGGAAGATTTTGAAATATTACGGAGTACCTGATAAACTAGTCAAAATGATAATCGCACTATATGAGGATAGTGAATGCTGTGTACGCACAGAAAATGGGGACACGCGTTTCTTCAAGATAATGTCTGGCGTCAAACAAGGGTGTGTCCTATCCCCGTTTCTGTTTGTCATTGTAATGGACTATATTCTACGGCAGTCTTCAGGCATTGGAGTGAAGATTAGCAGCCGACAGATCTCTGATCTGGACTTCGCAGATGACGTTGTTCTTCTTGAAGAAGCGAAACTGCAACTGCAGCTACTACTCGACGCCATAGACGAAAAGGCCGAGAAAATGGGACTTGCAGTAAATGTCAGTAAAACAAAGAGTACGGCCACATCTGACTCCCCACTCATATTATAATGCAAAAATAAAACTATTGAGCAGGTCAAGGAATTTAAATATCTCGGGAGTTGGATCGAATACGATGGTGAAATAGCCAACGAAATCAAGAGGAAAATTGGACAAGCGACATCGGCTTGTAGCAAGTTGAAACCAGTCTGGCGCAGTAGTAAATACTCTATGCGCTTGAAGCTCCGCCTCCTGAATAGCAATGTGATGTCCATCCTCCTCTATGCTAGTGAATGCTGGAAACTAAACACCCAGCTAGAGAAACGTGTCCTAGCCTTTGAAAACATGTGCCTTAGGAGAATCCTGAACATATCGTGGCAGGAAAAGGTCACCAACATAGAAGTTCGCCGACGTACCGGTCAGCCATTAGTTACTGACCTTCTGAAACGTAGGAGATGGACATACCTTGGCCACGTCCTCCGTATGCCAGAGGATCGAATCCCGAATACAGTATATGATTGGCGTCCCGAGGGGAGGCGAAAAAGAGGTCGACCAAGACACACCTTACGACGACAGTACGACCGAGACCTGAGAAATGCGGAGTTGTCTCTTCAACCATAGTGGGAGGACGTCACGGCTGCAGCTCAGCTCCGAGATGTCTGGCGAGGTTTCGTAGACGCCCTATGCGCCACCCCTGGCTCTGGAGGATCTAAGGTCTAAGGTAAGGTATAAACAGGTGGGACACAGGGACACAACTACAATGGCACGTAACTAATATGGCGCGTAACAACTTACGCGCGCGGAGGGGGGCTTGGGGGGGGGGGGGTGCAAAGCGCCCCCACCAACTAGGTGTTATTGTGGAGTTTCGTATAACTAGATAAGCGGCAGAAATAATTAAACTACTCAAAAATGAAGGTGAAGAACGAAGAAATATACGGCTAAAAGATATGTCACAGCGAGAACAAGGGAGTATGGGGTTGAAAGATAAGTCGAGTGAGAATTTCTGGCAATCGCAAGAAAGTGAGCATCAAAACGAGTCGAAAATGGAGTGAAAAACAAAGAATTTCGCTGTTAGAAGACAAGCGACAATAAAAATCAGAAAGAGTCAAAAATGAAAGTGAAGAAGAAATAAATATTACGGTAGTAGAACAACGCCATCGCAACCTTCGACGCCAACAAATTGTGGCACGAAACCCAGTACAAACCTAAAAATATGCCATAAATTATGGCAACAGTCGATTAAAAGTTATTGGGATCCTAGAACGCTCTACGTGTCACTGGGGAGCACTTCATTTTTCCGACGAAAGAGTAGCTAACAAAGCTGACTCATATGGAGGTTGCTACTCACAACGAGAATTAATATATACAAGCCTACCAAATGCCAAGTACCAGGACCCGGTTTCAAAATCGGCTACATAGTTTTTTTCTTAACTGGCCTATTGACATTTCTGGCCACTAAAACAATCTGAGAAGGTCACAGGTTTAAGGAAGAATTTGTATTTCTCTCATGGCGGCTGTATCGAACCTATGGTGTCGCAAAGACATCAAGAAGAGACTCATATTTTCTGTGGTTACAAGATAATTGACAATGAGAATCGGTATATACAAGCCTGTCGCGTAGCCATGCCGGGACCCGGTCTTGAAATCGGCCACATAGTAATTTTTCTTCTTAAGATTGGCCGATCTACTGGCCACAGAACGATCTAAATAGGTCACAACTTAAAGAAAGAATTTGTCTTTTTCCCAAGGTCGCTATACCAAACCTGTGGTGACGTCATGACATGAAGAAAAGGCTCAAATTGTCTGCGGGTTAGAAGACAAGCGACAACGAGAATCCATATATAGAAGCCTGATTTTTTTCCCTTTACCTTTTTCATACACTTTTGAGCTGTGATACAGTTGAATTTATATTCTCTAAGAAATATAATATAATATATATATATATATATATATATATATATATATATATATATATATATATATATATATATATATATATATATATATATATATATATATATATATATATATATATATATATATATATATATATATATTTATGTTAAAAGTAGAATAGCTAAAGCTCAGGGTGTTTTTTCACAGTTAAAAAAAAGTTTGGAAGAATAGAAAGATAAGCCTACAAACCAAGATTAGAATATTGGAAGCTACAGTGATGACAGTGGTCAAATATGGCTCTGAAGCATGGGCGCTCCGAAAAGCAGATGAAAATTTACTAGATGTTTTCCAGAGAAATTGCCTACGGATTGTTCTGGGTACCCGGCTGACTGACCGTATTTCAAACAGTAGGTTGTACGAAAAGTGTGGTTCAATCCCGCTTTCTGGGGCTATAATGAAAGAAAGGTTGAGATGGCTAGGCCACGTTCTACGGATGAAGGATGACAGATTACCGAAGATTGTCCTTTTTGGCTAACCGTCTGGGGCTACACGGAAAGCAGGTCGTCCTTGTCTGGGTTGGGAGGATGTCATAAATAAAGATTTAAAGGAAATGGGAACTTCCTAGGAGGGTGTAAAGAGGGAGGCTTTAAATAGATTAGGTTGGAGGAGGAGCGTGCGTAGCTGTGTTGGCCTCAGGCGGCTTGGTACTGCAGTGAGTTATTAGTAGTAGTAGTAGTATGTATATACATACGGGATTTACAGACATATAATATATATACGAAACAGTGCAAAACAAAAAGTTTAAAATAACTAAAAAAAGCAATAGATAATTTTCAAAGCAGGAAAACCAGAAAAAGGAAAGGACTGTAACTGAACATGATATCGCAAGTATGTATAGTCGGGATAACCCGAGGCTAGTGTATCTAGTGTATAATGTTCTTAATAGTAAAATACAGCATCTTTTGGTTAACAAGAAGAAAATAAAATCCCACATTTACAATTTTAAGGTTTTTATCCACTCTTACATCAGATTTGTATCTCACATCTCAGTAGAATGTCATAAAGAATGTATTACTCCTTTTTCTTGGAAAGGAAATCCTTTAACAGAAAAAATTAATAAACCAGGTCATATCAAAATGGAAAATTGATTCCGTCTTGGGGCTTAATTTAAATGCAACTAGTTTTCGTTTTCTATTCAAAACAAAGTCAAACCACTAGATTAAGTTTGTGAAACTTTCGTATGGAAACTTTTCTTGGATTTTTGAGTTTAATAAATTATTCTTTATGTTCCACTTCCTTTCAATTTACAATTGAAACAAAAATCAGAGGCAAAGCTACATCGTTGCCTATAGTAAAGGCCGTAAGACTTCTATTTTTTTTTTCCCCAAGAGGTACTTCATATGGAAGGGGTGGTCGCAAAAGCTTCGGACGAGATTCCTTCGACTGGAAATCGATAGTTCTAGTGTCGTTTAAGAGTCAAGAGTAATAGGAGATAAATTAGCCCACCACCCACCTTCTTTTCACCAAATGCATCCGATCAAAATACTGAGGTTGTCATCATATTCAAATTGTCTAAAAATTGGTAAAAAAAAAAGGAAAAAAACTCCGCATTCAACACGACCCCTAAGAGGGCAGAGGCAAGAATTGCAAGTCATGCCCCAGGGGCATATAGCATTCTTATGGAATGACAGTTCGTATAAACTTTGGGGGCTCGTATGAACTTCGGTCATTTTTATTGGAAAATGAAACTTCTAGTTCAATTTTAAAGAGTCAAAAGTGACCGGAGGAAAAGTAGCCCCCTCCTTACCCTCTTTCCCTTAAATGCATTCAATCCAAATTTTGAAATTGGTATTTTATTCAAAATGATCTAAAGATCATATAACAATGCCTCTGCGGTGAATACATCCCCAAAGACCCGGGGCGAGGGTTTTAATCTATTACCCGAGGGCATATAACCTTTTTATTGAAAGAGTAGTCATACAAACTTTGAAGAAGGCTCATTTGATTGGAAATGGTAAGTTTTAGTCCCTTTTTAAGAGCCAAAAGTGACCAAAGGGCAACAAGTCCCCTCCCCCCAACTCCCCACCTTCTTTTCACCAAATGCATCCAGTAAAAATTTTGAGAAAGTTAATTTGTTCAAAATAGTACTAAGATCGTAAAACAGTGCCTTCGGGATTTAAACAACCCCTAAAGACCAGGGAAAATGATTGTAACTTATGCCTCAGGGCATGCAAGGTTCTTATGAAAGGGCTGACCGCATAAAGTTTGAAAGAGGTTCATTTAATTGGAAATTGAAAGTCCTAGTTCCACTTTATAGCGTCGAAATTAATCAGAGGGCAATTAGCCCTCTACGTCTTCTTTTCTCTAAATATATCCGAGCAAAATTTTTAGATAGCCACCTTGCTCAAAATAGTCCAAAGATCATGTAACAATGCCTCAAGGGTTGACACTTCATCCCCCCAGAGCCCCGGGGCAAGAGTTGTAAGTTACACCCCGAGAACATATTAGGTTTTTAGGTAAGGGGTGGTCGTATAGAATTTTGAAGAAACTCATTTGATTGGAAATCACATGCCCCCACAGCCCTCTGGGCAAGGATTGTTAATTATCCAATGTGTCTATTTTATAACATGCAGATTTTTTCATTGAGAAAATGAAAAATGTTTGATCATGTGTAGGTTCGAAAAAACTAACGGTATTAAGGTGAAATTTCACGGGATATTGAGGGGTATGGTGAGCTAAATAAAAAGATATTATCTCCATTTAAGTTATCAAAAACGAAAATCTGAAATATATTAGGAGCAGATAATGGTATTAACTTGAAACTCTCAGGGCCACTGCTAGTACTGCTGGGGATGCAGATGCCACTAGTTGCAACTGCAACAGTGACTACTTCCGACTGCGACTAAGACTGCGACTACTTGAAACTGGTACTGCATTAAGTTTCAGATAATGTTAGGGGATATTGAACAAAACAAAAACATACTATGTGCATGCTGATAGTCAAAAGGAAGCATCAGCAATATCTTAGGAATGACTGAGGGTATTAAATTGAAATTTTCAGAGTATGCTGAACAGTGCTTGAACTTTCAGGGAATACTTAAGGTCATTTTAAACTAAATAAAAAGACACTATATGCACCCATGTTATTAACAGAGTATATCAGCTATATCTTAGGGGCGACTAACGGTCAGAATATTCAATCAACAAATATATATTATATGAATAAACATTCCTGTAATAAATATATAATGAACGTATGGTCAAAGATTGGCATTTTTTACTTTTTATATTGCTTGCAAAAAACTGAAAAGAATAATTCCCTGTATGGGGAGATGGTGCCATAATCTTCTTCTTCTTAAGAGTTATCTTTCTAGTTTAGTTCTATTTTCTCTTGTTATTTATGTATTATGTAGGATAACTATTTAGTTTTTTGGTCGTTTTGTTAATTTCGTTTGCTTTTTCTTTTCTCGATTGGGTTATCTTTGTGGGTTAATAATAAATGTTGAACAAAATGAATGGAAAATATGAGCGGCTGGCTATACTGTGTTTGTAAATATTTCTAGTTATCAATGCAGCTTTACTTCAACTGCTCTACTGATCTGTTAATCTATTTATTATAATGTTTTTCTTTGTTGTATTAGCTTTGTTGTGCCTGTCATTGTTGAGTTACGTGTACTTTTGCTTTGTATATTAATTTTTTTCTCTGTACTCCACTGTTTATACTTTTGTATGTTTGTGGGTAATAAATATTATTATTATTATTATTAATATTGGTAAAACTCAAACCATGTAAAGTACTTACATTGAAGGACACATTCAAGGTTTAAAACCTCCCTATATACAACAATATTAACTGAATCGTCGATACATTGAAGAATTGGAGCCTTTCCCAATACCCGAAGTGTCGGAACATTGATTATCTGAATCTAAAAAGAAAGAGGAAGCAATTTAATATGCAGACAAAAACTTAAGAGGCAAAAAAGAAAAGAATATATATATATATATATATATATATATATATATATATATATATATATATATATATATATATATATATATATATATATATATATATATATATATATATATATATATATATATATATATATTTATATATATATAATGCTATTTGCCTTTTTCATACACTTTTGAGCTGTGATACAATTGATCTTATATTCTCTAAAGGAACAAGAGTGTCCTAAGGCGGTCGAGAAATGGGGATTCTAAGATAAGATTGCTTTACTTGTGAATGACATAGAGAAGTCAAAGCTTGATACTTCTGTGCCAAAAAGCTTTCTTTTTATTTGCAGGAAAACCATTGTCACCATATATGCTAAAGATCTCCTTACCTCCACTGACGACTTTCGAGGACAATTATACCATCAAAAGCGAGAGCTTAAATATTTGCCGGTATCTAGCGCTACCTTTGGGTGCCATGCTTTGTGCGTTTACCTCCAGTTAGACATTTTTCTTTCCAAGCGAACCGACGAAATCCACAGTTTTTAGATCCCCTAAAGTTTGGCTGGAATTTTCAGGATGGTTATGTTAGGCCAGTTATGCACACCCTTACGGCATTCCCAGATAGTGTGGATCCTTCGTACTGCCCGTGCAAACGGTGTACTGAAAATTTCTCATGTACGGGGAGTAGACCGTCTGATTTACTATTTGTTTTGGCTGCGATAGGGAGTGTTTGAATGCCTTTTTTGTACTCTAAAATTGATTTTTCTACTTCTGTCATTTTTAAAGATACTTCTTTCTACAATTTAGTCTCTGGTGGAGAAATTTGAGATGCTGAGCTAGTATATTTCAAACTTTGTTCGTTAATAAGTGCATGACATGAAATAGCTAGCAGTTGCTGTTAGAAGTAGTTCTAGTATATCTTTCCTTTAATCGTCAAATACTTGAATATTAGAGCATATTATTTTAACAAATGAAAAAAAAAAAAATCAAATTACAAGTTTCAAGGTCATGAGCATAGTGGGGCACTTGTAATCAGTGAAGCCGATTAACACAGACTGTGTGGTCATTGGTGAGAGCAATTTTCAACATTTCCTTAAAAATAAATAAGGATTCTTTAGGAACATAAAACGTGATTTTTCCAAATGTAGACGACTAACATACCCGGGCGAGTATATAATCCTCAATCGGCACTATCGATCACCTAAATTTCATTGGCAAACCTTCCGCTGCTCACCGATTACATTATTAGTCATATTTTCGGCAAGTACCTTCCTGATTAATAACCTCTTTACCTTCCTTTACACCCAGTATAACAGACTAGGGCTTTTTTCAAGCCTATTGTTGCAATTGAACTCTCAAAATTAAGTAAGTAAATATGACGGCATTAGACCCACAAGGTCCAAACCGGAGGTGGTGATTTCCGTTTCGTGGCCTTTCACCCAGGAGGTGCAGTGGGTGTTTGAGAAAAACACCCTTTTTAAACTCTCAAAACCTCTAAAAACCATTCATTTTGCTAGGATTTTCATCTAGGTCAATCAAGCCATCAGCATAATATAAGACCCGAGGCACACTATGTGTTTTTCAACCGAGCGTTTCTTAGAGGGATAGTATTGCGACGTACACATTGAAAAGATATAACGCTCAGTAAATGAATAAATTAATAAAAAAAAAATACCGATGGCAGAAATATAGCCGTCCATTGTCATTACAATAAACGAACGGCAAGATGAACAATTGTCTGTTTTAACGCCTACGCCGATATCGTGACCTTTGAAGCTAATTAGAGGCTCGAGGTTCTTTATCGCTGACGACTGCTGGTGAGAATGTGATTACAGGGGGTATATCATAAAAGAATTTAAAGTTATAATTTCTCTTCCTTGGTGGGGAGAGAGCAATTGTAAAAAAAAAAACAACAAAAAACAAAGATTATTTGATTAGGAAGTGCCCAGAAGTTCACGGAAGTTTGAAGTGTCAGAGGGCTGGGCCCAAATTAGCCGCTGTCTTCAAACTTACACAAATCAAAGCCTACCTATTATAAACAAAAAAAATAAGTGCTAATCTAACTTATGTGTCCTAGACTATATACTTTTTTAACAAAATTTGAATTCATGCACATTAAGAAAATGTGTAACTATTGGTTTTCAGTATAGCTTCTGCTTATAGAGTAAAATGGCTTCTAGTTATAGTCAGTAAACCAAACCTTTGCTTTAGATTGATGTTGTTTCTATTTTTATTTTATATTTAGGAATCCAAACCTACATAAAAAAAAATCACAAGTACAGCCGCCAAACCATTTAGTCAGAGCGCCAGATTCTGTATCTTGCTTATTTCGATTAGTACCCATGCCGGAAGGTACAAAAATGTTAAGGGTGGATCCCATGGTAGTCGACCATGCTGAAAACGAATATCGTAGGGCGCATGTTCGCCGTCGGGGCGTTTCTGAAATATAGGCCAAAAACACCAAATTTGGCCTATAATGGGGTTCAATGATTCTAATTTTTTTTCTACAAATAAGATTGGTCAAATCCAGCGTACTCTTACATCAATAGAAAGAAGAGACTTGGGGCTACACGAACATGATTTTTGTTTGTAAAAAAAATAAAAAATAGTACACGTTTTACTGCAGTTTTAAAAAAAGTCAGATTTTTGTCAACAAATTTCTAACAGAAAAGCTAAAAACTCGAAATTTTTTCAAGATAATTTTTTTTTTATATTAAAAAAGAAAGCCCGTTTAATTCCGAACACATTAAGCTAAGAAAAAAAAGTAAATTATTATATCTGGGGGGTCTGCAACTTTTTTAGCGAGTGTACCCGATAATATGAATTTTGTTTAGTAACCTGCTACCTAGCGGGATGTTGATTGATAAGCTAAGCAGAAGAAATTGATAAACAGAAGATCAAAAAGAAAAGTGAGTCAGGTAGGCCAAGATAAAAAAAAAAAAAGTTACTTCAGGTTGATTCAACATGTGATTCTGAGTCAAATACTGATTTGCTGATGGATGATAATGAAGAATATGACACAAACTTGGAAGATCAAAAAACAATTTTTAAAGAAATAGAGTTTTTAAAGGCACTTTTGGTGTTGTAAAGTTGGCTGAAAAATGAGCGTAAATTTTTTTTTGCAGAAGTAAGAGACTTAATGAAAGTAATTTACAAAATTAAATATCACAAGAAACTAGGTGATACTAATTTAGATTTATAAGGACTGATAAAAAGGCATGTTACATTGATCAATCAGATTTAGCATTGGAACTTCCAGTTCTAGTGAAAATGCTTGTCAAATGGGACATCTGTGATTTGAAATTGATTTGCCAATATTTAATCTAATATCTTGCTTTTCCTTCATGAAGCACCAAACAACCATGCAACAGTCGAAAAATCTCTGCGAACGTTCACGGCAATAAGTAAAGCTGTCGGATGTGACGATACGGTTTTCATGCAAGATCTCTTCATTTATCAGCTAGCACAGGGAGTGAAAAGTAAATACCAAGATGACTTCGAAAACGTAATCCTACGGATGGGAGACTTCCACCTCCTGCTCAACTAACTAAAGGCAGTTGGTAAGATAATGGACAGCTCTGGACTCAAAGAGATTATAGTGCAGGCAAAGCTGCTGCTACCTGGTACACACGAAAAGGTATTTCAAGGGAACGGCTACTACCAAGATATCAATGCCTACTGCATACTGTACGAGGTCTTGCTAGCCCTCTACTAGGAGTCCTTGGAAGAGTATTACTTCGAAGCAAAAGAAGACTTATCCCGTCTGGACCAGCTGGGTAGTGCCATTGAGCTATTCAGGATTTCATTGGCAAACGGTGCTAACGCGCGAATTGCACTTCAGAAGGCAAACGATACCTTAATCACTTTGGATCCCATAATGAATGCCTACAAAACCCTTCGAAATGCGTCACCCACGTTTGCTTTCTGGCGGTAGTTCTTGGAAATACTTGAAATAGCGATGCAATTCAATCATGCTGAACGAGACTGTGACTGGGAGTCTCATTTGACAGCAACTTCTCGGATGCTGCCATACTTGGTGGTGGCTGACCATCCTCAGCATACAAGATGTCTTATACAGTACCTATATGACATTCGAAGTTTACCACAAACCTTTCCTGATGTACACAGAAGGCTCATGAAAGGATACTTCGCAGTGAAGAGAACGCACACCAGGTTTACGGCCACCTGTTCCGATCAGATACTGGAATGTACAGTGAACAAGGATGCAAAGACGAAGGCCGGAATAATAGGAGAACAAATGGATGAGAGACAGACTGAAGCTTGGATTCTTACCTTACTGATTTCCGCTGCCATCAGCAATGGTTTCCTGCAAGTAGTTAACGTATCCACAGAGACATTGAAATATCACGAAGACAATCAGTCGACGATGACGCGATTACAACTTTCACGAGATAGAGTTCGAGACATTTTCACTACATGTGGCAATCCGTTCAGCAGAGTGGACTTCGACCTAGTGGATATTGTGACGTCAGAAGTTGCGGACGATGAGAAGATTGTTTCTGATATTACTTGCGTAGCCACAAAAGGAAAAGAGGTGGTTGAGAACTTTCTGTGCAACAGGAAAGAAGATGTGAAAAAGGTTGTACTCCGAACTTTCCCTTCAGAGAGAAAACCTCAGAAAGTGAATGGTGTCCCTAAAACCGATCTCCTGAGCTCTGAAGTAACAGCTTTGAAGAGAATCATTACTGCTCAGTTGAGCTACGGCGAAGAAAAGGAGAAAGCCGTTGCAAAGATCCACACAAAAGAGATTCTTCCTTTCCCTTCATCCATTTTTGAACATCTTCCGCAACAAACAACCAAGAAATCCTCTGGCTGAAAAATGAGGGCGGGGAACAAAGCTGTGCTGTTGAACTGGCTAAGAAAAATATGAGGACTTTCAGCTTGGCCGGCCACTTTGAAATCCGAAGAAACAACATCAGCTACAGTACACACCATTGACCTAATGTCCAAGATAAGGCCATATCGGCCTGCCAGCTTTGAAACAGTCAAATCCTTCGCGGAAAGATTGCTTCTATTTATTTATTTATTTATTAATACCAAAAACGGTAAGTTTTCAAGCTAGTCGCAAAGCAAGCTTGTCGCATAATTCAGCGATGTCTATCATTGCTGAATTATCTTCCAGTGGGTATTCCTGAAGTCAATATTGTCGCACATCGGTACAACGGGCTGTTTGGGAAGCTCACGGACACCGGAGAATTGATCTCCTTGAAATCAGCATGCAGACTCCAACAAGGGAAAGGGAACAACGAAGGAAAGGGAAATCTCTTAGCACTCTGTGCTAAGAGATTTCCGCTCTTAGCACAATTGAAGAATGGGACGCCGTATTTGCAAGCTCAGCGTCTAAAAGCCGGTTCCCTCGAAATTTTGTATGAAATTTGGGAGCAGATGAGTGATCAGCTTCCGAACGCACTCGACCTTTTTCTCTCAGGTGGGTTCAAGGAGAGATTCAAAGTGTCTCTGGTCAAGCGTGGCTGCTGTCCAACTTTACCAGAACACTGTTACTATGAGGAATGCTTGTCCTCCAGCCACGAAGAGGCTGACCAACGCCTTATGACACATGTCAAGTACGCTAGCCGTTACGCTTGTAGTATCGTAGCATCATTGTGCATGCCAACGACACAGACGTGGCAGTAGCCTGTGTTCATTTTTTTGAAGAGCTTCAAGCTGAAGGACTGAGCAAACTTTTCTTGACGTTCCCGACTTATATTATCCCAGTACACGAGCCACCGGATGGAGTCCACTTGTCCAAAGAGGAGCAGATTATGTTACCGTTCGTGCACTGTCGGCCAGGTTGTGACACAACGAACTTTTTCTTCGGCATCGGGAAAGCTTCTTTCTTAAACACCGCGGTGTCTCCAACTTTTGCCTCAAAAATGGTGTCTGTGACGGAGCAGATCAAGGATGCAGAAGGGAAGCTTTCAGTCGACGCGTTTAGAGAATTTTACGACCTATCAAAATTCCTGGTCATTGTAAACAATACGGTAAACAGGCCGGATTCAATTCACTGGCCAGTGTAAGGGCTTACATTCGGTGCCAGAAACAAGATGTGAAAAGACTTCCACCTTCTGACGACACCTTCGAGCCATGCATACGAAGAGCCATATTCGTTACATGGATAATCTTGTCGTCAGTACAGGCTCGGCCGAGCATTCCAGATCCACTTCTCCTTGGATGGAAGATGGCTGAAGGGGGAGTAGATGCGGTCGTTTCAAACTGTAAAGAAGCATCAAGCCTGGAATCTTACTGCAGATGCAAAAGTGAAAGATGCAGGAAAGACTGTAGCTGCTCAAAAATGAAAGGATGCTGCAGCTTATTCTCCTGCCGCGGAACGAGGAGGGCATGCAGGGAGTCTGACCTTGTCCCATCTGAATTCTCGGAAGAAGAAAACGAGGAATATTTGTGAAAATTTTATTTGATAACTTTTACTTTTAATTACAACAGGTCCCTAATCAGTTACTGTTACTCAATTTTACGGGCAGGCCGAGTAGGACAACTCCAATGCGCTGACTGAATCCATCTGTGAAGCAGAATTCTTTTATGTAGTAAATAGCTTAGTCGTATTACTGGCAAATCAGGTCCCAAAAAGGAAATTGCAGACGCCTTAGTACACCAGAAAACATATTCGTTCATTCTATAAAAAAACAAAAACAAAAAAAAAACACTTTTTTTAGTCAACATTTTTTTTAAACATATCTTTATTTTTAAGTACAGGTTAAAAATTTTAAACAGTTAGGAAGTTTGAAGTATTCCTACCCTTTGAAGAAGAAAAAAATATTATGTCCCTTTTCACGATACGGCTAGTGATCATTTCAGTGACACTTCAAAAAAAAATCACAGACCTTTTAAAAATAAAAATAGTTTATATGTTTTTATCTCAAATTGTTCGAAATTGAATGGGCTTTCTTTTCAAATATCAAAAAAAATTGTTACCTTGAAGAAATTTCGAGTTTTTAGCCTTTCTTTGAGATATTTGTTGAAATTTACAGCACTTATTTTGAAACCGCAGTAAATAGAGAAAAAAACAGTGTCTTTTTTTCAATTTAAAAATCATATTCTTGTAGATCTAGATCTCTTCTTTCGATTGATATAACATTACGCCAGATTCCTCAACCCAATAAGTCGCAAAAAAATCCTGAATCGTCACACTTAGTTATAGGCTAAATTTGGCGTTTTTGGCCTATATCTCAAAAACGCCCCAACGGCAAACATGCGCCCTACGATATTCGTTTTCAGCATGGTCGACTACCCTAGGATCCGTCCTCAGCATTTTTGTACCTTCCGGCATGGGTGGGTGCATGATACAGAATCTGGCGCTCTGACTAATTAATGTCGCTCTAAAGATCATATGTAACATTTGCAAACTTCTGGAATAAAATCCCAAACACCATTTCTAAGCAGTTCTCAAAGGATAAATGAGCAGGAAAATTTATCCCCCCTTTATAATTCATAATAATCTGTTTTGTTCTCAGATCTTGGCTTTTAATTGAGATTAAGGCCCATTCACCACATGATTTTAATAATACAGAGAGTTAGCAAGCACTTATATGAGCCAATATTATTTTTCGTAAAATTTGCTGATCGACTTAAATTAGTTCTAACTGAATATCATAATTAGTAAAATCTCAATTTTGCATTAGCAATGCATTTTAAGAAATCCTCTCAAAAGTGTGAAAATTTAGATACGACCTTTGGGCAACAGAGACGAAATTTTATAGACCATTCAAAGGGTGGAAATCACATGTAAAGTAGTCACCAGTTACCAACATATTTTACCATTTAATCTTTATCTTTATTTTATTATTTTTCATTTCATTTTATATTTTATTTATTATAGCTAATTTCCCAAGTTATATTATATTGACTTTATTATCTTATTTTTTATCTTAATTTTATTTTATCTTACAAATTTTCGTCTTAACATTTCCTATAACCGTATCCTATAATTTTATGCGAGCGTGTTTAAATATCCCCTTCAACGTCCCAGAGTTTCTGTTTATAGAGGGACTGAGTCAAACAGTTTGGTGTGAAATTTAAAGGATGAGAAATATTACAAGGAGAAGCAATGTTTCATGAAATTCCAACCAGTTAGTATGAAACAGCTCAAACATGAAAAGATTTGTCTTTGAAAAGGTTTAATCCTTTGCAGCGCGAATTTCAAATTAATTTCACCATGCAAGCATAGATAAGGAGATAAAAGGGAAACAGTCATTATGTCTTGCCTTAAGGACTTGTTGAATATGAATTTTAAAGTTTGTTGTTGGATTTACGAAGAACGAGATGACAAAGGTCTTGTATTTTGCCCTCTGAAAATATTTACGCTCGTTTTGGTAAACAAAAGACAAAGCAAGAGAAAAATAGGATGTTCAAAGATAGGTTGGGACCATTCTTAACGTATAAAAAAGCTATAAGGTTTCATTCTGTTATTATCAGTAGTGTCTATTAGAGACCCGGGAGGAAGCTGCAATTGGCCCTAGATTTGAAAAAAAAAACTAAAAGGACTCCTTGTCTCTCTTTACTTCAGCGAATTGGCACCCCTGGTGATTATACAGCAGTATTGTAAACCAAGGTAAAAGGCATTTCAGACGTTCCTGGACATAGCACAGGTGTTTTCCGAGGTGAGGGTCTGAAATACGAAAGCTTGCCCCAGGCGCAAGAATTTCCATAAAATAATCCAACGGTTTAAAAATTTTGTAAGTTTTTGATATTTTATTTTTATAGTTTTTAATTTTATTTGTATTTTATAATTTTATTTGTATGCAGTTGACAGCAAGTATCCAAGCAATTTCTTGTAAATAAGCAAATCAAATTTAAGCAATTTTAAATTTCATTTTATATGAAAAGTAAGTAGAATGAATTTAAGAATTAGAATCAATCAATTGGGACTAGAAAGTCAATATTTTTGCAGCTGCTAAAGTAAAAAAATCGGATTTAAATATATGGAAAATGTAGTGAAAACTAAAAATTTTGCCAATAAAGGAAAATTCGATGAAATTTCGCCAGAAAATTTTTGGGATACATGAGGGTGGGGGCTTATCTTTCTGTATGACATCCTCCCACCCAAGACGAGAACGGCCAGTTTTCCGTTTAGCCCTAGACGGTTGGCCAAAAAGGACAATCTTCGGCAATCTGTCATCCTTCATCCGCAAAACGTGCCCTAGCCATCTCAATCTTTCTTTCATTATAGAAAGGTATTCCCTAGAAAGCAGAATTGAACCACATTTTTCATACAGCCTACCGTTTGAAATACGGTCAGTCAGCCGGCTACCCCAAAACAATCCGTATTAATCCGATACAGTATCTTACAAAGCAGTTCTTTAAGTACTTTGGCTAGGGTAGGTTTTTAGGTCGCCATGTTCCTCAACATGAACGACGAAGAAAATTTTGGACCTTTGACCGCCATCTACATTTTTATAACCTAGAAAATTCACAAGAAATAATTTTAAAAAGTTTTTCTTCTGAAAGTAAAGAGCAAAATTAATAATATCCCAAATCCGTTTATATCAGTTATTTAAAACCATTTTGAACAAAATGTGAACAAGTAATTTTTGGTTGTTTTGAATTTCAACTTTGCTCTATCTTCACATAAGAAAAATTTGTTTCGATAACATAGATAAAAGAAAACTTTAATCAAGAAAAAATGCGAAAAAAATTGAAAAAGGCTCCACCCCTCATCTCAATTAGAAAAACGTTAGATCTGAAGTATTTTTTTTCTGGACATTCTAAGGTACTGGGATTACCGAGCTGCTATCCTGATTCTGGTTCTCAAGGAACACCAACCACGGTTCCGAAGACCCAATTTCTAGCAAATCGGGCAAATTTTTTCTATGTATATTTCAAATTACAATCGGGCAAATCGGCCTGATTTCTAGCAAATTACCAAACTCTTGTAAAGAGTTTGGTAATTAAACTAATTAGAATTTAAGTACAAGAGTTTGGTAATTAAATTATCCAGTTTGGTAATTAACGCTAGCAACTAAATAATTAAAAAGGTATTTAGCTAAACTATTTGAATATTTGAAACACAATAAACATTTTTAATTTTTATTAAGCTCAAATTCTCTCCTATATATGACTGCCTTGAAAATATAATATGCAATATCTCAATTTTTTTCTGGATATTCTGAAATACTGGGATTACCGAGCTGCTATCCTGATTCTGGTTCTCAAGGAGCACCAACCAGGGTTCCGAAGACCCGATTTCTAGAAAATCGCGCAAATTTTTTCTATGTATATTTCAAATTATAATCGGGCAAATCGGGCCTGGTTTCTGGCAAATTACCAAACTCTTTACAAGAGTTTGGTAATTAAACTAATTATAATTTAATAACAAGAGTTTGGTAATTAAATTATCCAGTTTGGTAATTAATGCTAGCAACTAAATAATTAAAAAGCCATTTAGCTAAACTATGAATATTTGAAACACAATAAACATTTTTAATTTTTATTAAGCTCAAATTCTCTCCTTTATATGACTGCCTTAAAAATTTAATATGCAATATCTCAGGGAAAAAAAGACATTCCAAAATGGAGATTATACTAAGAAATCTTTTAGTGGGAAACAAAACTTGTCATTCTAAGATTCCAACACAGCGCTTCACAGATCTATCTAGAGTTCTTCATCAATTATTTGCCTTTGAAACAATGCACAAGAGAAAGAAACAAAATTAGGGAGAATTGATTCTTGCGTAAAAATTCCAAGAACAAAGAAATAACAAAAATTGAATAAATTGCTTAAGATGAAGATTACATATCCATAGTTTTTTTAAATTTCTTTTTACTTGTTCTTGGGGGTTGAGTTATCATAACTGGGTAAGATAAATGTTAGTTAAAATTATTTGAAAATATGACAACGAAGACTTGTAAAATCCCAAATGGAAAATTTGGACCCTAGATAACCCCGAGAACCACTACTTAAGGGAGAAAATCCCTAAAATGGAAGCACTGTCCGACACCAATGTCTATAGTACATGACACCAGTTAATCCCTTGCAATCAAGAACACATCCACTAGAAGTATATCCAGTCCACTCGTCCGAGAACACGTCCAAGCAGCTTTCATAGTATTAGCAAGAACCTCAACTAAATAAGGCTACTTCTTACAAAAAAAAAAAAAAAAAAAAAAAAAAAAAAAAACATGTTTAATGACAACTTTTTAAAACGGAATAAAAGGATTGCTCAATCGATTCGTTCTGCATCTTATTGGCTCGAACTTATTCGTGTTTCGAGTATTGGCTTTGGGGGCAATAAGATGAGATGGAATCTCCCTTCACTCAGCGTTGGTATTTTCAAGGTTGCAATTGTAGTAACATACGTGTCATATTTGGGGCCCAGTATAATTTTTATCGCGCGTTTTTGAACAGCCTCGATATTGTCATTTAAGAAGTGAATGGTTGTGCACCTCTGGCTCCCAAACGGGGCACGCGTATTCTCGTAAGGGATGTATGTAGTAGATATACGCTAGTCGTAACTGATTCACCGGCAAACCTAGTCGTTGGAGTGTGTCAGTGAGTTCTAGAATAGAACTCTCTATTTGAAAGAAGCAGTCAAATTATTTTCTTTGATATTTATCTTACTGTACTATAATAATTATAACTGCCCGCCCCCTAAAACACGAAAAGAAATATTAAAAGAAAATAAAGCCCTATGGGATATCCTACATCATATATATGACCTGTATTTAGGAAAAAAGTTAGAATATTCAAGAAAAACTTCTTCTCTTCTCTTCATTTCTTTTTATTTGTCTTACTATCCCTTTGATTGCTGAATTTTAACTATAGAGGGAAATTTCCCAGGGGGGGGGGGTGTCCTCGAAAAAACCTTCCGGGGGAAGGGTATTGCCCAGACATCATATTGAATAGCTAAAAATCTGAGTTGGGCACTAATTTAATTATTACTAAAATCGACCAAGATTAATGACTTCGAATTACTAATTATTAACTTACCCACAAAAGCTTAATTTTGGAACAACCAATTATCCTATTTTGTTATATTCAGATCTTTTGTATTTCAATCTAACATCTTTTTTTCTCAATCTAAAAATATCCCTTTTATTACTTATTCTTCATTATATACAGTACAAATATTAAATTCATTGTCTTGCTTCAGACACCAAGAGTAAATATATGCAGTTCTTGGTAGTAGGAGCCAAATTGAAAAAAAAAAAAAAACATGGGTGCGAAATTAACAAATCAAAAAAAAAAAAAGAAAAAAAAAAAAAAAAAAAAAAAAAAAAAAAAAAAAAAAAAAAAAAAAAAAAAAAAACAGAAAATATGTTGCACCAAACAGCTTAAGAGGGTACAGCTTTCCGTTGAAGATATTGTTCGGTTTCTCTTGTCTAATTAGCGTCTGAACGTGGCAAACCTGACAAAAAATATGATACTGACCTAAAAACCCAAAAATTAAAAAACGTGTGAAGAAAAATCTTAGAAAATGGCCTTTTTCAGCAATAAATAAACTTACAATGGGTCAAGGAAGCAAATAAAAGGTTATTTGATTGCTCTTTGGTGCTAATAAAGTTTTTCAACGTTGTAAAAATTCATCTTTTCAATGTAAAACGGGCACCAAAATTCATTATCCCGCAGTCTTCGATATGGCTCATTCCTCGGATTATTATTTTCTGTTTTTACTGTTCAGACTATACAGTCAAAGAGAAAGAAATTTGTGCAGAAAAGGAACTTTTTCAGACGGAAACATTGAAACGGGAATGCACTGGCTTCAGGATATTTCCCTTTATTTCTCGCATAGTTAACTTTAATAAATCAGAATTAATTTACAATTCATCCTTTTTTATAATATATAAGAGGTATAGAAAGAGAGAAATATTTGAACGTGATAAACAATAACAATGAAAAGATAACATCCTGAGGAGTTTTTGACTAAGACCACCTATTCCGGGAAAAATACTTATAACGTAAATGAAATAAAAGTCAGATAGTAATGAAATGAAAAATTTTTAAAGTTTGAGAAATAAATTGGTAAATCAAGTCATTCTCATGAGTAGGGCGAAAATTTGCCAGAAATGACAAACAAGGAGCAAAAATTAAAGGTCATCGCAAACAATGCAAATTCTATCCTGGAACCACTCTTTCGAACCTCTTCCTGTTTCGTTTTTAAGCTGGAGAATATCATAACAGACATACACTAGCTTTGATTAAATGTCTTCTCTTCCTTGTAAAGTTAGCTAGCATAAATTGTGATTCCGTAATTAACTCAGAAAAAGAAAAGAACTAGGAAAGAAAAAAATTAAGTGGAATTCAAGTTCAAGTTCTATTTATTTTCATAAAATAACAATAACAAAAACAATATCCCAAAGGGCTCAATGGCCCATTATTTGGGAAACGGCATACAATAAATAAAGAATCATAAAACTTGTCATAAACATACTAACCAACATCTAAATACAAATATGTAAGGAAAAGAAATCAACTCACCGGCAGTCCCCACGAAACAGCGACCCTCACATCACCCGACAATAAAATACAAATTAAAATTCTCGCGTCATCGAGGATACAACACCAACAAAACAACAACCCCCAAAAAAAAAAATAAATAAATTAACCATAAGAAACATTTAATAAGAAGCCTTTAATAAGAAACTTTTCATCAGTCTCTTAAAGGAGCCATGTGTTCGTGACTGCCGGATCTCAGCGGGAACCAAGTTCTACAGTCACAGCCAGGCCGAAGTCTGAACGAACCGAGGGACTAGCTGGAATCATCACATCCTCCCGGTTACGAACCATATACAAATTTACTTCCCCTACTAGTTTAAGCAGTCCTGAAAGACAACATGGGAGATCTCCCTGGAAGTATTGATATGCCAACGAAGATAGAGATAAAACATAGATATCTTTAATTTTGAGGAGGTCAAGAGGAGTGTGTGTAGCCGACTGGAGAATTCTTGCCGCTTTCTCATAAAGATTGTGAATAGGAGCAAGTACCGAGGGAAATGTGGACATCCACACAGACGAAGAGTAACATACATAAGGGTAAATCAGAGAAAAGTATAAAAGACGGAGGATAGGGAAAGGAAATAAACGCTTTAATTTTTGGATAATCCCAAGTCCAAGCGAAATTTTCACTCTTATTATTTGAACATGCCACTTAAATGATAAATTTTCACCCAAAAGAACTCCCAGGAATCGGACATATCGATCCGGGGGACGAGTTATGGAGCCTCTTGGTGTATGAAGCTCAGTAATTGTGGGGCAGCTCACACCTTTACGAGAAAAAATAAGAAGGTAGGACTTTTTTACATTTAAAGTTAGTTGATTTATGTCAAACCAAAAGAGTATTTTCTCAGTCATTGCTTGAAGCTTTAGAATAAGGGATGATTCATCCGGAGCTGCAGCACCTAAAGTAGTGTCATCTGCAAATGCTATTAATTCTTCTCGACTATCAGGTGTGAACATCAACGTACACTGAGAGTAAGATTTTTGACACAATCCACAGCAAACGTTGTTAATTGGGGTGTTAAAAAGTCGGTGGAGATCGTTCACACATATGAGGAAGAGGGTTGGCCCAAAAATAGAGCCTTGGGGTACTCTGTATTCAATTGGAACTTTTTCGTCTGTAACTTCCGTGGCGATAGATCTGTCAGTTGGGTATGACGAGAACCAAGACAATGCTTCCCCACGGACACCAAAATGACATAGTTTACCGATGAGAATCTTATATGTTAGGCTGTCAAAAGCTTTCTTTACATCAAGAAAAATGGCTGCAGGATTAAGATTAGAATCTAAAGATCGTCGTATAGATTGAAGAAGTCTATTACAAGATGTTCTGTAGAATACTTTGCGCGAAACCCAAACTGAAGATGATGGAAAAAATTTAGCTTCAAGAAATCTCACCAGACGTTTGAGCATTGCTCTTTCAAATATCTTAGAGAACACTGACAAAAGAGAGATCGGCCTGTAGTTCCCAGGATCCTTTCGGTCACCTCCTTTAAAGAGAGCTATAACACGTGCAAGTTTAAGACGTTGGGAAAATACTCCTAGTTGAAATGACCTATTAATCAAAGGGTAAATTGGGATGATAATCGATGGAAGAATATGTTTAATTACCTTAGCAGAAATGTGGTCGAAGCCTGCTGAAGAGTTCTTTAAAGACAGAACAATATTTCTAATTTACTGCACCGTAACCTCCCCAAGAACCATTGATTTCAAGCACGAGGGACCTAAATTAGAAAACTAAAGATTTTTAAACAAATTTAGAAATGGAAACGAGATGGAACCGAAAATTGTATGCGTTTTGGCGTACTTGTAGGGTTAAAGCAAAGAGAGAACAAACACAAAAACAAAGGCAGGATATGAGGGAAAGAGGTTCGGATAACCCATCAAACAAAGCAAATTTGTTGAATAAGATAATTATGAAAAAAGCTCAATAAAACCAGCATATCTTGAAGAGAGATCCAATCAAGAACCTTAGCTAAGAAATAATAATTTGCAAAACACACATGAAAATACAGCTTTATGCTCTTCGGTTTCCTATATGCTTCTTTTTTTACAATTATTTATTTTAAACTATTCTTTGCTGAACAAATGAATATTAAAAAATAACATCTAAAAAAACATACCTCAAAACTTTCAAGGAGTTGTTTATCTTCCTTGAATTGAGGGCCTTCTATCGGCTGAATCAGAGCTTTGTTTATAATCTACTTAATTGAGGATTTAAAAAGTCTGATAACTGAGATACTTCTCAATTATCAATCTAAGAGTGAAAATTTGGTCGACACACTCCCTTTCCTTCATAAAACAAAACTGTTCTTCCCTTAAAACATTATATACAACATTTCTAAGTCCAAAAAGTATTCATCATACAAAGTAATTTTCGTCCTGCAAAAGCCAAAGTAATGCCTCTATAATTACCACACTCACTCTTATCAACTTTCTAATAGTTTAAATAGAGCTTTCCTAAGATCGCTAGGTACCTCTCTTTTTTTCTAATTCATATTCATGATCTTCAGAATTTGATCTCTAACTATACAAACATCATAATTAAAAAACATATTTACCACATTGTCAGCACCCAACACCTTATTATTTTTCATTCCCTTTAGTACTGTCTCGAACCGTTCTTTGCAAAATAAATCTCCTTCACTTAAAAATTGTCACTATCTTTTTCATTCTTTTCTATATCGTTTCCTGTAACTTTAACAGGGTTTAACACATTCCACAAACATTTTGCCTATATCTCTTTAATTATTTCCTTATCACTAATTGACGTCCCGTTCCTATTTTTAGCTGGGACAAGTCAATATTGAAAACTCCCTCTCAATTTCTTCACCTGCCAATACAATATTTGACATTATGCCCCCTACCTGCTTCTTTCAGATCTTTGGCAATTTTATCTATGGCCTAGATTTCGCATCCTTTGATTCATAGTTCAATGCTTGCTCAACTTCTCTTTATATTTCTCTTTTCCCATATGATCTATCCCTCGAATACTTCTTGTACAAGTTCTTGTTCTTTTCTACCAAGCTTAAAGCATTTTCACTAACATTCAGTGGCGTAATTTCATCAGAATGCTTGGGGGGGGAGTTGGAGCCAATTTTTCACCAAATTAAGTGAAAATGATAGTAAAAACTGAAAAATGACCTATATATTACTATAAAGGCAAAGAGATACTAAAAAACGGACCTGTTCCTCTGGGTACTTGAATTATGCAGGCTTTGTTTTGAGACGATTTTTGCGGAAACTAAATTTCAGCTGGGGGGGGGGGCAAACAGAGGTCTGAGGGGGAAAATGGAGGTCTAGGGGGATAAACTTGGGTCTACAGGAGGAAGTTGCCCCCTGTCCCATAGTAAATTATGCCCTGCTAAAATTTCTAGCTGAACTTCTAACTTTCTTCCCTAAGACACCATCTACGATACTACCACCCTCTTAACGTTAGATGTTCGACTGTATTTTACATTTATCTTAAAGTTTCGAAACTGCACCATTACAAAACAAAATCAATTCCCTTCACAATTGTTACTTATTTAATAAATCTAAAGATGTTTCAGTGCTGAATTGCCATAATGCCTATTTTAGTGTTTTCAACAACCTGGAATTAATTTTATTGAACTTGACGCTCTTGCTCTGTAAGGTAATCAGCGTAGAGGGAAGTAGTTTGTAGCTCCGTGTGTCTTCTCCAAATGGCCCAGTTCGATGCTACAGATGAGGCTTCATCTAGGGTGACTTTGCAGTGATGAGGCATTGTATTGCATCGACCCACCTGGTGCGTGGCTTCCCTCGAGGATGTTACCAGCTATTTCCCGAGGGATTGCCATTCATGATAATGATTGCGGAGGAATAAAATTATGAGGCGAAAATAGAAGAATGATGCAAAACTACCCTGAAAATGATATCCAGTGTGGTACCTTTTCCCCGTAAATACCAAAAGCTCTAGACTGTCTTATACATTTAACCTAACCTTAATTTTTTGTTTCTTCCCCTTATGCGTTAAAAAAAAATCACGTAACAACTGAACAATGTTACTTGGCTTTTCATAGTTTGTCTTTTCAACTAGATATGTTTTGGTTTGATCCCGTTCATTTTGTCAACAGCATTTGTTATGAATTGATTTTGAGGCAACAAACATGAATACCACTTTCAATTGCGGCTTTCCGAAAAAAAAAATTGCAATTGAAGGAGAAACCTGTAATAAAAGAAATAACAAATAGATAAAACCTTGTGGAGTGACATAATGGAAAATTCTACATTATAATTCAAAATTTTCAACTATAATGCAAGAACCCAGCGTGGCGAGCCGGGGAGACCCTCCAAAAGATTGACTCTAGCTGGGCATTGTGGAGTGACATGAGAGGTGTTACATAAGTGGAAGATGGTAACGTCGGAGAATGAATGCCAGGTTTTTTCTTCTCACTCAATTGGATTATCTGTATTGGCTTTTTCTACAATTAGCCATGACTATATGCTCACAACTATTCAATTTTAATTCAAAAATCAAACGACTCGGTCGAGACATCCCAGAGGAGTAATATAATTTTCAATGTTTAAATCTTTGTAGTTTGAAAGAGCTAAGAGAAAAATTCTTGGAAATTGTGGAAAATTGTTTCTATTTTGATTTCTCCCATACTCCAAAGATTAGACTTAAATTTTTGATTTATTCAACTATTTAACAATAAATTAAAGCAATATGACTTCCCGAAGTTTTCAGTTAACTCTGTCCAGTCGAATGGGTGATATCTGGGCAGCTCGTTTATCTTCATTGAGACTTAGGCTAAGATTATCTCTTCACTAGCTTATTTTCGCTTACGACCCCTTACCACCTCGTAAGGTCGTAAGATCCCTTACGACCTTTATGGCTGCATTCAGTCTTTTTTATTCATTTGCAAGCTGATCCGGCAGTCGAAGCTTAATTCCTTCTTAATTTTCGGGATAATAAAGCTTAAAATGGTTTACAGAAGTATTTTTTGAAGTATGCATAGGATTTCCCAGTTGAGAGGGTGATGATTAGACGCCTCCTTTATTTTCGATTAACAGTTCAACTTAACTTTATTTATTTACTTACTTTACTATGTCTGAAATACCTTCCGACTCTTTGACTGAATTCAGCTTTCTTCTTAAGTTAGAATCTGACGACTGTGGTAAAGAAAGTTCAGTCCCTTCTTACTGCACAGTATTTTTGTAATGTAGCTTAGAAATCCCTAGAGACTTATTTTCGAAAATCTGTTTTAGGGAATACCTATTGAACAAGCGACCTCTCAGTAGCTCGTGCTTAAATTAACCATTCTGTTTAAATTCTGTCATCAAAATTATTCAATTTTATTTCCAAAATTTCTCAAAATTATTTCCTTTGACTTAAATGGTTTCCAATGTCTGTGGCAACCATAGTTCAATCCCTCCCTGGTTTTCTATATATTTTTATAAGTCTTCCGCGGGGAGTCACTGATTAAAAGAGTGACTTTTAGGTGCCTCCTTTAACATTAATCAACAATTTAGCTCAAATTTATTGAAGTTCAGAGTGCATTCACTGTTCTTCATTTATAGACTGACTCTTGTAATAGCTGGTATAGATTTTTTTTATGAAGTGGGGGAGAGTGGGGGTTGGTATAAAACTACAAACAGGTAAAGCTTAGATTTACGTAAATTATCAGTCAATTCATTGCGTAGGTGCCCCAGGAAGTGCAAGCACAGTCCCCGTCCTCCAAATATATTTTTCGGTTAGTAATTGGTTGCTCACTAGATATTCTCAAGCCATCGCGGCTAAAGGATTTTGGTTTGATCCAGGGATGCAAAAAAAAAGTAACTACTATTAATGGTATCGCTACAAAACTGCTATAGTTTTAGTCTACAAGTGGCCGACAAACAAGAATCCTTTCATCTTGAAACCTTTCAAGAATGTTCTGAGATTCGAAAGCGACGTTTACAATATTGTTCCAGCCTTATTTGAGGTAATGTGCTTCAAGCTGTTTCACTTTTGTGAACTTTAGTGTAAAACTGCTAGTATATTGGCCTGGTGTCATTGTAATATCAGCAGTTGCTATATTTAGGCCTAATGTTCTAATAACTACAAAAGTGCAAAGCTTTATATAGAGCGAAGCAGGCGTGTCAATTAGGAGAAGGGCAAATCCCCTCCCGCTCTCAAGACACTGAAAAATAGCTTTTTCTGGTGTTTTCACCAAAAAAACGAAAATATTATGATATCATCCCCCCCCTACTTAAATTTTGGTGAATTGACATCCATGGAACTAAAACGTTAGCTTCCATGTGTTTTGTCTTGCACCATTCTTCCTTTTCCTCCTTTTATAGAGATAAGTAATATTGTGATTGGGTTGCGAAAATACGTCACAGGTGTAAGTCAATAAACTAAAGTACTCTTCCTACCATTCAATTACAGGATAATACTCTTACTCTTTTGTTTAACCTACAGGCAAAGCCTTTCAAAGTGGGAGAGGGAGCAATCGGGTCAGCTGCCCTGGGCACCATGGCTGGGAGATTCCCCACTTTGATGAAATTCTTCATTTTGAGTAGACTTATTTTTATTCGGATTAATTTTTCCCTGGGTACCACTTAACCTAGGATTTGCAGCCCTCTGCTTGCAGAAAAACCGTATCCACGGGGGTGGTGTTAGGGGGTTTGACCCCCCTCCTCTCCCAAATGCTTGTCCGACTCGTAAAGACTCAACAAAAATGGATGTAAACACACTTTGACGTGTTTTTTAAAGTTTCTTTTTTTAACCCTTACTTCCTTCCTTTTCCTTAAGAAGCAACTATTATAACGGTACAAACATCAAAGTCTATTCCAAGATCCTCTTACAGTCGGTGGAATAATAACATGGTAAGATTTCTTTTGTTAGTGCCTCCTCCTGACCCCTTAATTAGTGCCCCCTTAAAATGGTATTTACTACCCTCCCCTTCCATTTGCATGAACTTACGAAGCTGGAGTTATGGAGTTAATTTTTCAGGTATTGCGCATATGACCAATCTCATGTTTCCTTTAGCTTGAGATGTAAGGATTATGGCAAGAACATAATGAGATATCCATGCCAAGACTCTCTGTAACCGGTGAAATAATATAACTTTTAAGTTTCTTTTGTTGTCGATTGACTAAAAGCATCAATACTTATAATTAAATCCTTTGTTGTCAGTTCTGAAGCACTAATAGTCAGATATGTAACATTTTCCTAAGAAAAGGACAGTTAACAGTTTAGCGAACAAAAAATGGGCAAATTAAAGTATCTTAATAATTTTTCGGTTCAGGAGATCGATTCTTTTTCATAAGATATGTTTCTGGACAAAACGTAACCATTAACAGTTTTCAAATCTTCCACTTCAAAACTGGAAAAGCTATTGAGATGACAAGAACAGTCTATTCAATACCTTTACATTGGAGACCTCTTTATCCTTACTTATTTGATACACCCAATGAGGAACATCAAGAGCTGTTCGAAGTTCTTGTATGGTTTTTAATACTTTTGTCAAATTGACACACAGCTTAGCGAAGAGGTAAGTGGAAGGGGAGATTTTTACGGTTCAGAAAAGTACCAAGAAAAAAACAACATAAGTTCAATTTCATGTTTCTGATATCATATTAATATAAATTATTTCTCTTGGTCCAGATATATCAGTGTCTTTATGAAAAACAAAAGAACTAGAGAAGCAAAAGAAAAAACAAAGTCCAGTGACAGGACTTGATGCAATGGATATTGAATTTAGTTTTCATGCTAAGCAGAGCTTCGCCAAGATTTAAGTGGAATCGGTAGAATTTATCTGGTTCAGAAACATGCTAAGAACAAGTTGAAAAAGAATAAATAACAAATAAAACCAACCAAAAAAAAACAAACCTAGCAAAAATCAAAAAGTTTAATCCCATAGTTCCGGTGTTATGGCAGTTAGTAAATAGATAAATTTAGGTTGAGTTGCCAATTCAAACTAAGAGAACCATCTAGATTCTAGATTCAAGAGACACCTTAGGTGCTCCCCACGATATAATTTGGAAAACACTTATGTAAAAAGTCGCAAGTTTCGTAGTAAAGAGCATGCAAAACTAGAAGAAGATTGTACACTCGCCACTTCTAAAAGGAGAAAACTACACTGCAGCTACGATTCAATTCAGATCAGTTTTAGTAATCAATTGCAAATAAATTACAAATGTTGACGCATAATTAATAGCTTAAATTCTTGAGTTACATCCAATATTGTTTTGGCCCTGAAGAACCAATATATTTCAGTTGCTAGCTTAAGTTGAATTTACAACTGGTGAGAAGACATGGATAAATGTTACCCATTCAACGGGGCACTCCCCATAGTAGAGTTTGGCTAACACTTTTGTCACTTATCATTATCTTCGTTACAAAGAACATGGAAAACAAAGGAGGGATTGATCCAACATGAAAATCCCCTCAGTACCTTTGGAGAACATTTATTGAACCATCTCGATTTCGTTAGAAACAATATGAGAAAATAGAGGGATTGAACACTAGCTCCTACCTCCGCCCACCTGTTTTTGGAGACGAGGAATGAATGAAGCCAAAAGTGGTTTCAGTTTAAATAAGTTTTTTATAATTAAATTACACGTAAATTTCAGCGTTTATATATACTCAATAAGTTAAATATTGTGGCAAATATGATATTATTTTTGTTGACTGGTTTGACAGAAACTGTCTCTAGGACGTAATTCCTTCAAAAACAGATCGTGCGAAGGAAAAACTTCTGCAGACCGTCCAAAGCTTGATCAAAAAGGAAATAAAAAATTAGACAGGACGTTGTTGACTGAAAATGCCTGCAGCAAGACTTACTGTTTCTGCAATAAGAACATAAGCGCCATAAGCACAACAGCGGTGCTCAGCAGAATTAAAACTTAAAGGATTCTTAATTTAACTAGGAAGTCAGTAAAGACAGACCATACGAGCATGAATGATGAGCAAAGAGACATTAGGTGGGACTATGCTTCAACTTGTCTCTTTTCTGATTCCGCATGGTATTTGCTCATTATTTAGCGGTGCTTGTACAGATCAAAGAAGTTGAATCACTTTTATAGGTAGATATGTAAAATTCTGTAGAGAGTCGAACTTTAAAAAGTGCCATCTGTCTAATTTGGAAACATAACAAAACTTTCCCAAGTAAACATAATAAATTCCTTCGACAGTCAAACTTTCAAAACGCTAGGCGTCTATTTTTGAATGTAACACTGTTTCGAAAATTCAAAAAACCTCATCTAGTGATGAAAAAGTCACAAAACTGTTCCTTAGAAAACTTTCTAAATTATACCCTTATTTGAGGGACACCAAAGCCAACTATATGTCATCAATTTAAGGATTAAACGGCCCTTTTCAATTGCTGAAATCATCTTGACCTCTTACCGACTCGGTACTTTAAAGTTTGGCTCTTGGATTACCACTGAAAATTGGTCTTCCTTTTATGAAACAGGAAGTGGTGACGAGTAGGCTTTGTCTCTCCAAGATTTATTAATAAGTAAGTATGAGCAATGCCTTCCAGAAAAAATTAACAAGTGATCAAATGATAAGTGTCATTTCCATGGAGCATTCCAAAAAATTATAAGAAAATAGATAAGACTTTTCGAGCAAGGCAGTATTACAAAGGCTGATAGCAAAAAAAAATTCTGAACTCCCAATTTCTTCGGTTATTTCTCGAAGCAGGCCCGTTCCCGAATTTCTCTCCGATGTTATAATTAATGTCCAAAAGCTAAAAAAAATAAACCATTTTCCTCTTGGGTATCCAAATTGATTCCAATAAATCCTTTTCAAACAGAACTGCTGAACCTCTAGCAAATATTTTTAAACAAATAGTAAAATCTGGTAATTCCTCAAATTGTTATAAAGACGGTTTTGTAACACCTGCTCCGAAGAAATCTACTAGTCTGAACTTTGCCAATCTATTACACTTACTCAAGTTTTTCAAAACTTTATAATGATTTCCTGTGCGAATGGCTAAAAGTAAAAACTGACAGGTATATACCCTTTTAAATAGTCTAGGAAACCAAACGTCTGACAAAGCCTTGTATTAGTTGATCTCCAAAGGGCGTTTATCTCCAAGTTGATCTCCAAAGGGCGTTCCAAAGGGTCAACCATAAAATTTTGATTTGCTTATTACTGAATAGCCTTGAACTTGACAATCTCCAAGTAAATGTAATTTTATTCCTTCAAGTTAAGTAAACGTAGTAAAATCTTTGGTACCAAAAATTCCAATAATGTTAATCTTTGTATTTTTAATATCTAAATCTTTTTTTTTTAATCTTTAAAAATCTGTGACAGATTTCAACAAACGAAACCTGAATTGTCAAACAACAGTTATTGCCGAACAAACAAATGCGCCGGTGTCCTTATTTACAACCACTGAACCAATTCAACTGTCCACTGATGCATTCTTTCTGAGTTTACTCATCCTTTGTTAGCCTGTTGTTGGAACTAGGTATTTGGTATTCAATAAGGGTATTCAATAATTGGGTATTCTGTCTAATTGGGTATCCTCATCTTTTTAGCGAACTTAAAAACAAAACTGAGTCGGCACTGATACAGGGTCGGTTACATAAAGAGTTAAATACCATATTTTATCATTTTTAAAGCCAAGCTTCTTACTTCCTTAAACGAAATTATGGAAAGCATTTGATTGACTTTCCTATATCCATCTTTTGTAATGCCCACATTGAAGAAATTATCTCTGATATACACGACCATTTTCCTCAGGAGTACCAATTTACCCGCTAATCCATGCTCTTATCGAGAGGTTCTAAAAGAGTTTCTTCCCCATTTTCCTGCAGCACCCTAACGATTCTTGATAGGGCAATTTCATCTTCAGTTCCGTTTTTCGTATATTGTCACAGTAATTATTGCCAGTATTTATACTGACCTTTTTACGGCTCCTTTGTCATCTATTTTTACTTCTTTTGTTTTTCTTTTGGTTTGGAGTTAAATCTTTTTATTTTAGTACGTGATAAAGCATTTTTTCAGCTACAGTTGCTTTAATCATTAGGTATTTACCTTGCTTTATCCTTTGCAATTCTGTTTTGATTTTATGGAATTATTTTTTTAGCTTTTGCTAGTGGTTTATCAATTAAGTATTATCTCGTACTACCCATGCAACAGATATATTAAATAGTAGAATGTCTTCCTACTCTCCCCTTCCCATCCTTTTATAACATTCCGCTAGTAGAGTTTTTTATTTTTATTGAATTTTGGATATTCTTATTTATGTGGTCTATATTTTATTGAATTCCTAAAATTTTATTTTTGCTAATATTAAGTATCGTATATTTCAGTTTTATTCTCTTGTTAAGATTTGTTTGGTTTTCCTTGTCATTTTAATTTGTTTTTATGCTTTTTTATGTTTTTTGTGGTTCTGTCTTTACTTGACAAAATAAGAAAATTTGTAAGGAGCAGCTTGTAATTGACTTTAAAACAAAAAATATTATATTATCTTATTCAAAGAAGATTTCCCACAAAGGAGATCAGGAATTGCTTCAGTAAACATAGTTATACTAAAATGGCGAACTGAGTCAGATGATTCCAACTTCTTTACAACTTTCGCTATCCCAGACAACATTATAGTTTGCATGTAAAGCAAAAGTAATCAGATTAAAACGATACTTCTTGACTACTAAGGTCCCTGCATCGGTCCTGTAATTTGTTGGAAGAGCTGGGTTCGATCTCTGGGCAGGCGCGAATCTCCAGCATTTTTATTGGGGGAGGGGGCAAGAGGGGTCCATATCCGGATAGTCAAGGGGCATCTCAACATTACTGGGACGGCAACTGCCCCCTCGTCCCCTCGCCCAAACAGGTCCCCTGTCTTTGGGTCCCGTATAACCAACCTATGGTCAAACCCACTAGCCACTAATAGATTATCATAGTTTGCTACTTTCGCTTATATTAAAAATAATCTAGTTTTTCACCAAAACGTTAGCCTTTTCTGAAAATTTATCTTTAATTCCTCACTGTTGTACAGTAAAACTAACAAGTTATGCTCACCGGCCAAACTATGTGAAACTTCCCTGGAAAATGCTACGATATATTACAAGGGTATTAGACAGAATAAGAAGAATAAACAACAAACTGAAGTAAACAAATTTAAACTTGAAAAGAAAACTTATCAAAATTATTTGTCCTCTATTTAACAAATAGTAATTAACATAAGCTATACATTTACAAAAGATATACCCCCATACATTAAATGAGGTTTAAGGTCAAATCCTAATCCTATCTTATAACAATAGGCGTACTGCCATCACTTACTTCTTTTCCATTAGACATGGCAATTAAACCTCCAGATACAGAGACATCTATTTTCTCCAATGAAGGAATATTTTCAAATTTGGCAATATGTGTACCACACAAAAGGCTGATACAGACTTTTCTTGAGAAAAGCGTATCCCAATAGGCGATTGAGCCATCATCTACCCATGAAAGCCCTGATATATTTGTTACTTCACATTCAATCGTCTAGAAAGAAAGTACTGAATGAGAGTGGGATCAATCTTGCCTTATTAGGGAGGAATTAAAAGTCTTCTTTTTTAACTCGCGAAAAAGTATAGAGAAGATATGGCACTAGTTAGAAAACTTACAGCTAAGACTTTTTCTGTTTTATTTGCAATTATATGGATTTTTACTTATAGGAACGTTTTGAACTCATTTAGTCTCATGAGTTGCACAATGTTTTTTTATAAAGCTAACTCGTTTCTTAATTTACTTAATCACTCGATCAATTAATAATTCCTCAATCGTTAATCTCCTTAATTCTCTTAGGCGGAATCAAAAAGTCACTCACATCCCCCAACTAATCTTACACTAAATATGAAAATACCCAAGAACTAACTCCTTTTTTAAGTCTAGTTTGCCCATTTTTCTACACCCCTTCCCCCCAAAGAGAATGAGCTGAGGCAGGATTAAACTGCAAAGAAAAAAAAATTCGACTAAAAGGAAGGAGCAAAATTAAAACTTAAAATGAAAAGAAATTATTACGCATATAGGGGGTGTTGCTCCTCCTCAATTCCTCACTCTTTACGCTAAAGTTTTTTAAGTACTTTAAAAAAAAAACTTCTTATTGTTCTAATTAAATGAACATAGTGTTTCGGGAGTCGTTTTCAAAGAATTGGGAAAAAATTTAAATTTAGGCGTAAATAGCAAGGTGTTGAGGAAGAGCAACCCTCCTCATATACGTAATAATTTCTGTCCGTTTTAATTTCAAATGTTGCTCCTTACTCTCAGTTGAATAAAAGAAATCAGTTGAATAAAAAAAAAGCAGGCTTTTTCAACTGAGCGTAATGAGCAACATTAAAACTGAAAACGAACAGAAATTATTACGCATATGTATATATATAGGGGTTACTCCTCCTCGACTCCTTTCTTTTTACGCTAAAGTTTTTTAGTACTTTTTTTCGATCACTACTGTCAGTTGAAAAACTTTTTCAGCTATTTTATGTAAGTGATAGTTCTCACAAGATAGAAATTATCTTGGGTTATGAAACTAGTGTTTTAAAGAATTTCAAAAGAGACAAATAGAGTGATAGGTGACGATGTTTTAGCATCTGAGTTGCGAGTAAGAGTTTTTATACATATTCCAGGTATATTATTACATGTATGTCCATTTTGAGCGGTTTATATTATGAAGTATTATGTATATTAAGTATTATGAAGTATTCGTATTTTTTTCTGACTATTTTGATCTTGTTTTATTCTATTTAATAGCGTTTAATTTTTTTTAACTGCATTTGTATCTGTGCTATTTTATATTTTGGTACAATTACCACCCTGAGTCCAATCTCATTTGGCTCTTTGTGCAAATTCATTATAATAATTAAATTTTCAATAAAATTTTAAAGTGTTTATATAAAATCAAGGGTTTATCTTTCTATTTAAATGGTGTTCATTCAAGTGTTCACATCTCATTTGAACATGCCCCTAAACTATTTAGGCTGGAAAATTGGATTTTTCTGCAAAATCCTGGAATTCTATTTACTGTGCATGACTCTAAGGACTTAATAATCCGTATATTTTGCACAACCTTAATTCTACTAGCAAATTACAAGCCTATATATTTATACAAAAAAAACAAGGATAGGAGAAAAAGGAAAAGGTGAAATAATATAATATAATCAAACAGCACGTGGTTTCATATTCTAAATAAGGAGCGACTCGGCAAAATTTTAACTTAGTTTTAACTACAATTGACGGTTAACACCAAAAGAATTTGCCTTTGACACTGATTCCCGATATAGTAAAATCATTAAGTTTAGTGATATCTATCAAAACTACGGGTCTGGGTAAATTGGCTTAATTTTTGAAAAAGGGAGAAACAAACCCAAAAGGTCAAGTGATCTTTGTGAAAATCAAACTGAGGTTCAGCATTTAATAGATCCCTGTTGTGGAGGTTTCAAGCTCTTATCAATAAAAACCCGAAATTTTTTATTTTTTGCGGATCACGGATGCATGTAATTTTTTTTTTTTTTTTTTTTTTTTTTTTTTTTTTTTTTTTTTTTTTTTTTTTTTTTTTTTTTTTTTATCGAACCTATGGTCTAAAGAGCCCAAGAAAGGGCTTTTTCAAACGGAAGTAAAAAGTCCAAAAACCATTTTTAAGTGAACAAAAAAGTTGGAAGGCAACTAGCCACCACTGACGACCATTCCCCAAAATACATTCGATCAGAATTTTGAAAAGAGAATTTGATTCAGCATCATTGAAATGTTTAATGCATCTGGGAACTGACAAAATCGTTACAGCACCTGGAGAAAGAGCGATAAGTTACACACTAAGAGCAAAAAAAGAAAACAGATTTTGAACTGAAAGCAAGGAGTAATGCTAAAAATTGAACCGAACAGAAATTATTCCGTATATGAGGGGACAGCCCCTTTTTCACCTCTGGCTCTTAATGTGCATCTGAATTTGCACTGAATGTGCTGAAGAACATCAATTGCTTTGATTTTCTCACTGAAGTAACTCTAATAACTTCTTTTCCCTACGTGGATCAGTAGCGATAATTGTATTTATTATTATTGTTGGTGGTTTTGTTTGTTTTTAGTTTAGTGTTTTTCTTTTTATCTTGTGCTGAGGACGCCCAGTTTAGATACAGGTAAAATATCCGCGTTATTTTAGTCTTTTATCTATTTTCTCTTTACTGACCGCAGTCTCGTTTGAGGTTTTTTGTTCGTTGAGTTTTATCGCTCTTTGTTGTTTGTTAATATTTAACAATCCTTCTATTTCAAACAACAATCCGTAATTCTCCACACTATAATATTCTGCAATGCTTCCCAAAAAGCCGCTGTCTAAATGGTATTCACTTAATATGTTTACAGTTTGCTCTTCACAGCCCCCGAGCAAATGCACTTTTCCCTACTTAATTTTTACCCTTAGACTATACCTCTGTTGTTCTGGTTCAACAAAAACCTCTATTTTCACCCCAATAAAATTTGCTAAAGGAAAATACATAAGAACGTTTTCCACTACATAAACGATATGTTGAATAGGCAATTATGCTCCCCCACTTTCCGCCACACCCACTCTTCTCACCACTCGTTATGTAAGGTTTGGCTTTCTAATTGTGGACATTTTGTTTGTAGTCTAATCTTTTTGGCTAAATTCCTTATAAAATTATGTTCCTTATGTTACAATGTTTTTTTTTGTTTTTTTTTTCAAATACTGTCACAGTAGTTTCCCTTGTCCTAGTTATTTATTAAATAAAATAAACAAGTTTTTTTAACTGAAAGTAAGGAGCGACATTAAAACTTAAAGCGAACAGAAATTACTTCGTATATGAAAGGGGCTGCTTCCTCATCAACGTCCCGCTCTTTACGCTAAAGTATGACTCTTTCTCTCAACTCTTCTTTTTTTGGCGTAAAGAGTGGGGCGTTGATGAGGAAGCAGCCCCTTTCACATACGAAGTAATTTCTGTTCGCTTTAAGTTTTGATGTCGCTCCTTACTTTCAGTTAAGAAAACTTGTTTTTTTCTATTTAATTTCTGAACGTTTTTGAATCAATGCAAGTTTTGATTTTGGCTCTCCGCAGAGGAATAATTATAACGAAATTTGCATATTTTTTTTTGGCTAAATGGCTTTCTCATAGTTTTGATCGAATGAGTTTGAGGAAAAAGGAGCGGGGGAGGAAGCCTAATTGCCCTCCGATTTTTTGGTTACTTAAAAAGGCAACTAGAACTTCTAATCTTTTACGAATGTTTTTATTAGTAAAAGATGTACATAGCTTATAAATTAGCTTACGTAACGAACTTTTGTATTCTCATATTTTTATTACATATATGAGGGGGTTCACCCCCTTGTCAGTACCTCGCTCTTTACACTAAAGCTTAAATTTTGTCCCAATTCATTAAGAATGACCCCTGAGTCACAAAAGCAGTAGAATAAATAGTTGAAATTACTAAAAATACTTTAGCGTAAAGAGCGAGGTATTAGGAAGAGGTGACCCCCTCATATGCGTAATAATTTATGTTTGTTTTAAGTTTTAATACTGCTCCTTACTTCCAGTTGAAAAAAACTTTTTCATATTTATTTTTTCTTTTTTTTAAATAATGCTAGAAAATCCTGCGCTCCCTTCATGGAAATTTTCTTCCCCCATGACATACTCCTCGATGGAAGGTTCCCCCAGCACATCACCTCTTCTCAACCCCTCCCCCAACAAAAATATTCCCCTGAAAACGTCTATACACTTCCCACTAACCATTACTACATGTAAGCACTGGTCAAAATTTTTAACTTGTAGCCCCTCTCACGGGGACTGTGGGGGAGTATGTCGTCCCCAAACTCATAGTTAGAAGATTTTTCGACTACGCTGAATAAAATGACTATCTCAGAATTTTGGAGAGGCCAAGGTGCCCTCCAATTTTTTCGGTCACTTAAAAAGGGCACTAGAATTTTTCATTTCCGTTAGAATGAGCCTCTTTATTCTTCTCTTACATTTATTATACGTTCTGATTCTCGGTTTTGTATGTCATCTAACCGCATTTTTCTTTCTTCTTCCTTTTGGACTTTCGTTATATCAGACAATTTTTCAATGTCCTTTGCCGTAGCTGCTAAGAATAGTCTATATATAAGAATATATATATATATATATATATATATATATATATATATATATATATATATATATATATATATATATATATATATATATATATATATATATATACATATTTCTGATAAATTCGATCATGAGCACTTGAAAAATGTTTTCTTTGTTATTTCGTTTATTAAGAAATATTTTTCAGCACAAGTCAGGAAATGAAAGTACGTAAAAACACAAAAGAAGAGAAATGAGAAGCTTATAACTTTATGCTCTAGATACGCCACCTTATACTCACTTGAACAAGGGTCCAATTACTGCATGAATATACTCGAATTACATGCCTTCCCAAACTAGATACCTCAGTGAGTGAAAGCCATGAACCGTTTGGGGAAAATTTGAAAATTGAATTGACAGGTTTTAGTGTTCCAAGTTTAATTATAGCTCTATTAATAAGACACCACACAACTAAACATACCTTAAAAAAGAAAAAAGAAATTAAAGCAGTAATGTATAAAATTCAAGAAACAAGGTCTGAGATAATTTAATTGGAAAGGAGACCTCAAAAAATATTTTCGTAAGAGTACCCCTTTATATATATATATATATATATATATATATATATATATATATATATATATATATATATATATATATATATATATATATATATATATATATATATATATATATATATATATATATATATATATATATATATATATATATATATATATATATGTATATATATATATATATATATATATATATATATATATATATATATATATATATACTAGTGCTATTTGTGACATAAAATTCAAAGTGGCTACAGCGCTTGTAATACATATCAAACAAAGAAAACTGTTTTTTTAAAATGAAAGTAAGGAGCGACATTAAAACTTAAAACGAACAGAAATTACTCCATATATGAAAGGGGCTTTTCCTCCTCAACGCCCGCGCTCTTTACACTAAAGTTTGACTTTTTCTCTTAACTCTACTTTTTAAAACAGTAAAAATCAGCGTAAAGAGCGGGGCGTTGAGGAGGAGAAGCCCCTATCATATACGGAGTAATTTCTGTTCGTTTTAAGTTTTAATGTCCCTCCTTACTTTCATTAAAAAAAACTTTTTTTTTTTTTTGTTTAATTTCTGGACGTTTTTGAATCAATGCATGTTTTGATCTTGGCTGTCCGCGCATAAATAATTAAAACGAAATTTACATATTAATTTTTTTTGGCTAAATGGCTTTTTCATAGTTTTAATCGGAAGATTTTGAGAAAAAAGGAGCGAGGGAGGAGGCCTAGTTGCCCTCCAATTTTTTGATTACTTAAAAACGCAACTATAACTTTTAATTTTTTACGAACGTTTTCATAAGTAAAAAATATACGTAACTTACGAATTAACTTACGTAGCGATCTTCTGTATTCGTATGTTTTTATTGCGTGTATGAGGGGGCTCATCCCTCGTCAATACCCCGCTCTTTACACTAAAGCTTAAATTTTGTCCCAATACCATAAGAATGACCCCTGAATCACAAAGGCCGTAGAATAAGTACAAAGGCCTTTTCATATTCATTTTTTTAAATAATGCTAGAAAATCCTGCACCCCCTCCATTGAAAGTCTCTTCCCTCATGAGAAGTTCCTCCATGGAAAGATTCTCCCACGTAACCCCTCCCCTCAACTCTTCCCCCCCAAACCAAAAAAAATCCCCCTGAAAACGTCGGTACATTTCCCAGTAACCATTACTATATGTAAACACAGGTCAAAGTTTGTAACTTGCAGCCCCTCCCACGGGGACAGCGGGGGAGTAAGTCGTCCCCAAAGACATAGTTATTAGGTTTTTCGACTATGGTGAATAAAATGGCTATCTCAGAATATTGATCCAGTGGCTTTGGGGGAAAATGAGCGTGGGAGGGGGCCTAGGTGCCCTCCATTTTTTCGGTCACTTAAAAAGGCTACTAGAACTTTTAATTTCCGTTAGAATGAGCCCTTTCGCGACATTCTAGGACCACTGAGTCGATACGATCACGCCTGGGAAAAAAACAAATCTCTGATACGCTGAATCTGATGGTGTGATTTTCGTTAAGATCGTATGACTTTCAGGGAGTGTTTCAATTTTCTCAGGCTCGTAACTTTCGATGGGTAAGACTAATCTTGATGAAACTTATATATTCAAAATCAGTATTAAAATGCAATTCTTTTGATGTAACTATTGGTATCAAAATTCCATTTTTTTAGAGTTTCGGTTACTATTGAGCCGGGTCGCTCCTTAGTACAATTCGTTACCACGAACTGTTTGATCATGGGAGGACCATTACCTTTGTTTTCAGGTATAATTATGTAGTTCACCCTTTTGAGGGCGTTTCTCTTCTTTTTCGAAAATTGGCCAAATTTTCATAGGCTCATAACTTTCGATGGGTAACATTAAATTTTATGAATTTTATATATTTTGAATAGACATCAAAATTCGATTCTTTTGATTTCAAGTTTCTTTTGATCTCAATTGATGTGTGTGACGCCTGCCAAGATTCCTTTGATATCAAGTATTGTTATCAAACCTCTGTTTCTTAGAGTTTCAGTTACTACTGGGCCGAATCGCTTCTTGCTTAGTTCGTTGCCACGTACCCTTAGACATTTGCTGCGTTGCATATGTATTAGGTTATTGACGGTAAACCTATGATATGAGTCACCCCCTGGCCTCCGTAAGTCCGAGAGACCCAAAATGACCATTGGCAGGATGTTAGAGAAGGAAGCAAAGTTGGCGAGGTCTTCGATGGAGGAGCTTTGGTCGATGGCTCAGGACAGGTCGTCTTGGCGAACCACTGTTGCTGCCTTATGTGCTTTCAGGCGTGGGAGGACCTAAGTCTAAGTAAGTAATAAAATGCTAGTGAGTCTCAAAATTTAGCTGCTAGTAAACGGCACCAGGGATATCTTGCAATGATAACGGAAAGGACGGCAAAGAACGTTAAATCAAATCAAACAATACAATGAAAAAAAAAAATCAAAATAACACCAAAACACAGGCCGATATGAATCTGAAATTCAAAAAAAGGGAAGGACAATAAAACAAAAACGCATAAAAAAAATTAAGAGGGAAATCAACCGTAACTTAATCAACAAACTTAAGAATTTGACGCAGGACTTGTACACAAGCTTTCACACTATATACATTTAAAAAAAACATATGAGAACAGCATACGTTATAAATGCTTTCACTTTTTTCTTGGATAAATATAAATTTATCAAAACTTTAGGGAATAAATGTCAGTGATATTAAACCGACAATCAACGGTGATTTTTCTTTTTTTTTTTATTATTATTAAAATGAAAATTATGTTCTGATCTTGAGAAGGCATGAGGGTTGTCAGCGCTACTCATGTTAATTTTTACTTATATTTTATATATATAATTTTATATATTGAAAATATATTATACATATATATATGATTTTACCAGTTTCGAGTTTGACTCGATTATTTGTTGTAATTTCTGTTCGTTGTAGGTTTCATTAATTTAATGATGGTGATTTGCGGTAGTTTAACGATTGGACGATTATTTGAATTTATTTCTGCTCATTTTTAGCAAAGTTTTCTTTTTAATTAATGCCATAATAAACTGGTTTAATGAATTAGCTTAATTAACAAACTTAATGAACTTAAAATTCGTCTCAGTCACAAAAGAACCTGTGGAAAAGAACAAGGTAACATCTGCAGTTGTCCTTAAATGTGGCTATTCGAGGCCACCTCGAATAGCTTCACTAGGTCACCAAGTCGTTTGAATCTTTCGGCTGAATTTGCGATTCCAGTTTTGTATTAGAAATAGACGTTATTTTAATTGGTAGTTAATTAATTAGTAGTAAATTAGTAGATCAAATGAGCCCCCCAAACCCTCTTTTCCCCAATTACGTACGATCGAAATTTTGAGATAGCCATTTTGTTCAAAATACTCCGAAAATCAAATAGCAATGCCTGCGGGATTGACAAAAACCATATGGTTCAAAAACCACAACCCCCCCCAGGAAATGGCCTTGCTGATCACTCTATAATTGTAGTAGCGTTTGAAAATTGAACTAGACCAAGTAGCCACTACATTCAGTAACTAATTAGTAATTAACTAACTTAAGTAATTAACTACATAATTAATTAATTAGTAGTTAATTAGTGGTGAAAACAGTTGATATAAATGATCAGCCAGTCGGTAAAATCAATCCCCCACCCAAACTTTTTGGCTAGTAACGCTCCTGCTATTGAAAATTGGCTGGCTCTTAAGGGGAATAATAACATTAATGTTAAAGTTTGTAACTTCCAAAATCTGGTTAAAACAAAATACCTAGATTCCTTCCTTGAGATAAAATTACAAACATTTTCTAATGACAAACGGTACATCACAAGTCAATTGAAAACAGCTAATTAGATTTGAAATGAATCTACTTAAGAATGGTAAAAATTCCGAAGCTAACTCATTGCGTAAACATATAAAAAAGAAATTTGTAAATATACTTCTTCACATTACAAATGTAAAGTCCAGGATTTGTTTTCTACTACGCCAAAACAATGGCATAATAAAATAAAAGAAATTGTGTGAAAACATATTACAATATAGATCTCCATTTCCAAAATGAGCCCTTAGTTACAGCCAATGACCTTAACAAATTCCTTTTCATCACAGTTCGAAGCCTCCCTCCCCTCTCTTTAGTCCCTCCTTTTGATTTGCGATCTCTCAATTTCCCCTTTATTTTGTTATCAGATGTGGAGAACAAAAAAAAGTATAGCCTCTGTCTGCTAGACACGCAGACTGTACTAATTAAAGCCTTCGGTGACAATCTTTCAGAGCTTTTGTTCTTACTTTTAAACAGAATAACCTCTACGGGTAAGATCCTCCCAAATTGTTGGAATTAAGTTTTATTACCACCGTAACAAGCAACATTTTGATGGTGTCTATTACTCTTACTCCCGTTTTTTTTTCCAAGTTATATGATAACTTATTAGCTGAGTGGTTGAAAGTAAATATAATCCCAAATGTTGACCAAAGGCGATTTAGAAACTTACGCTCTACATCTACCATTCACTATCTTGTTCACCTTAAGGACACAATATGTAACACACTTATAAGACCAATATCAGACTCAATGTTATCGTAGTGGACACGCAAAAAGCTTTTGACTTAATTAACCACAATACATTGGTAGAAAAACTGTCCAATGACTTTCAAGTTGACCCTATTTAATTAGAATAATTGCGTCTTTCCTTTCTAATAGAACGCAGGTCGTCCAATACCTGAATGTATATTCTGATCCCATCCAAATTTATAATAGTGTGCCCTAGGGAACCCTCTTAGGTCCAATTTTATTTCTTGCAATGAAAAACGACCTTGGTGTCGATTTTCCAGATATATGGGAATTCGTTGATGATTTAGCTCTTTTAGAGACACGTTTCGAAAATCTAAGAAGTAGCCCAGTGGACATCTTGGAATTGATGTCAGTTGAAACTGTTTCTAATGATAGGAGAGTCAACCCCCTTAAGGTGAACGGTTTTAACATCTAATATCCTTAAAACTCCTCCTTCTTTCTCCTGCCCACTCCCCCTGAAATGTCTGTTAACATTATGAAATCTCTGGGTGCTACCATCTCAAGCGACTTAAAATGGGATTGCCATATTAATAACTTAGAACGTACAAATACTGCATTTTCCCTTCTTAAGCTCCTTAAAAAGTTTAAATCGTATTGTTTGAGGATTTTCCTCTTAATTGTACGCTCAACCCTCGAATACGCCTATTCTGTTGGGTATCTCCAATGAATAGTCAGAAAGAACAGAGGCAGTCAAAATGGTGCCAAAGAATTGTCATCAATGAGGGTAAAGTGCCTCATACATCCCTTCTTAGGAGAGCCAATCTAACCATCCTTAAAGAAAAGAGAGAAAAAATTTCTTGGCGTTTCGCTAAAAATACCCTCCATAACCCTCCGACAAATCCCCTTTTCCCTAGTCAATATTCACCCCTTCGACTTCGCCTCTTGTGCTCTGCTACAATAAAAATCCCTCTTCGCGCCCCAATAAAAGTTTTCACTGAAAGATATAGAAGAACTTTCATCCCAAACGTGGTTGACACACTAAATAGTGAATCTCCTCACACCCTCCCCCCTCACTCCCTTTTTACCTTATAATTTAAAGTTCATTTCGCAAATTTTGAACTTTCTATTTCTGAGTCGCAAAACTAGATTGTCCCTTTGTTTTGACTATTTATTTCCTTTTTAATTTTGCGAGTTTTCACTATGTTGACATTTTTGCTGATTGACATTAAATTTTTAATTTTATGAGTTTAAATGGTTTTTGACATTTTTACTGATTGACATTGACCCTAACAATAAGTGAAATAATAAGTGAACAACCATAGTAAATAACCATAATAATAAGTGAATGCAACATTTATACTCGTTTATCTTTCAAAAAGGTAATTTTATGTAATTTTAGTTCTCAGTTCAGGATCGCTATAATTACTATGTAAACTGCAAAAGTATTTATGGTGTTTGAGCAATAATTAAACTTTTTTAATCAAAATTACCAGAAAATTTGAAAATTAGTTTTATTTTTGTTAGGTTCTAACTACCCAACGTGTCATTTAATGTCTATTTCCATAAAAAGAAATCATCTTTTTATTTTAGTTTTCAGCTCCGCATCACTAAAGGTACTATGTAAACTACATATTTATGGTGTCTGAGCAATAATTTCAATTTTTTTTATTAAATTAAAACTAGAAAAATACCTGAAAATTGTAAAATAAGTTTTGTTTTTTGCTATGTCCTAAATACTCGACACATGGTTTTATGGGAATGATTTTAAACATTGACAAGATGTCAAGAAGTGAACAAAAGTTATATTAAAGGACAAACTCTAGCACATAGTAACGGAAATACTAAACTAAAAGACATTCTGAGGTATGATGTTATATTGGACTTGCTTAGCTCCCTGTTTCTCAGAGGTTCACCTCTTACTCTACCAAATAAGAAAAAGGCAAAGGCTTTTTCCTGTTTGTATAATTTTTGAAAAATCATTATAAATGATATTATAATCCGGATTGCATTATAATTATTGTCGTAAAGAACAAACTCAAGCCCCAATGGGGAAACGAACCCTGGTCACCCACGTGTCAAGAAGGTATGCTTTCCATTGTATAAGCAGAGACTTATGAAAAATAAGTTACAAATAAGGCATGATAATAAATTCGTTAATTCACTAGGTCTGGGTTGCAGCGGTAGCTAGCAACATAGTAAGAGACGATCAAGCCATATAGTAAAACTAAAATAGCCCATAAATCCTTAAGAAAGAGTCAGATCAAAAAACGAAGTACACTATTAGAATTATATTAAAGAGTGAAATCTTGTCCATAGTATTTTAAATATTAAAACGAACAACCATTTGCACAATGATACAACACACTAGTATTGTATTTACCAGATTAACGACGCTTCTTGACTACTAAGGTCCCTGCGTCGGCCCTGCAGTGCATTGCTGCAGCATGAACAACACACTTGTCTTCTGATAAGAGTATTTTTTAAAAGTTGCTTCTCTGTTATAGCCAGGAATAACCTCTAACCCATTTAATAGAAGTATTAAATAAACTGTAATTTTTTATGATTATGCCTTATCTTTTAGCAACATAAATAATGTCAAGGGTGACTTTGACCAGTTACTGACTATGCAGTGTAACACCATTTCGTATTTTAATGATTTAACGTCAAAATATACTGATGGAGTATATATAATATACTCCAGGAGTTATGGGTTATTGTATTTGTTGCTATAGGACGTGATCGTCTCTTACCAGGCTGCCATTATCGCCACAACCCTGATCACTTACAACAGGCTAAAGTTAGTTGCTTAATATAATTATAGCTAACAAAATAATATGTTTTTTTTACGCCATATATGGTTACAACCTACGATTCGTTACCTTGTACATGAAAATAGTTTTTTGCACAAATATTGATTCTTATATTAAAAAATCACGCATGTGTGTCATGTTCCTTTAAAATGAGCCATTAAGCAGCTTTCTGTGATGTCAAATTACTTAGATAGCTTTTGGGAATGAAAAAACGGGAAAAAGTTATGTCGATGTGAAATATCGTGGTTGTGGCAACTTTTCTTGTTTTTGAAGTCGATACATTTTTACTGTTGTTCAAGCCAAGGGATTGTAAGTTTCTCTTAAAGGATTCACACAAAAGCAAAAAAACACAATTTTGATAAATTCAAAAATTCTACAAAACTTGAAAGGAAGGACCTAGTCCCAATAATTACTTACATTATTAGCAGAAAGAGCAATAACACTCATGCTATCAGGCGACCACAAAAAATCTTCACACTCAAGCGTCCCTCCTTGCAAAGTGCATTTCCAGTTCGAATCGTCAACAGAATAAATTTGACAAGACCCTTTTGAAGAAATGAGGATTTTTGACGAGTCAGGTGACCATCTTAACTTCTAAAAAAAAGAAAAGTTTCTAAAACTGATTGCTTTGAAGATAAAAGCAGATTTAACGTTTTTGCATGCAGACCAGTGGTTCAAATAGCCTTTTGTACAGATTTCCTGATTCTTTGCCTTTGTGAGTGATACATGTAATAGAGGGTAAATCATCTGACACTTCTCGTGTTTATCCCAAATTTTTACAGGTATCCGTTTGGCATAGGCTTTACTCTATCTGAGCTTTCAGTCGTAGAACTTATCCCTGTTACACACAAAATAAAGTAGCACCCCCACAATAATAGTTCGATCTTTAACAAGTTGTGTAACCGTTTTAACTTCTAAAGAAAGAGAAAAATTCTAAAGAAAGAGAAAAGTCTTCTAAACAGACCTCTTGATTCTTTGTCTTTAACCAGAAGGGCTATGCATAATAGGGGACCTGACGCACGACTTGTACAAAAGCTTTCAAACTGTATACATTTAGAAACAAGAGCTAAGAGCTCATATGGCACTTGTGACGAGGCATGAAGAGCTAAGAGCCAAGAGATCATATGGTATGAGCTCTAACAAAATTCTATGAATCAATAGATTAATTTAAAAGAAATATTAAAGGCTTAAAGACGATCAGGACTTAAAATAAGAGCTCTGAGTCACGATGTCCTTCTAAATATCAAAATTCATTAAGATCCGATCACCTACTCGTATGTTATAAATACCTAATTTTTTCTCTCCCTGTAGCCCCCCAGATGGTCTAATCTGGTAAAACGACTTTAACAAGTCAATTTGTGCAGCTCCCTGACACGCCTACCAATTTTCATCGTCCTAGCACGTCCAGACTCATCAAACTCACCAAATCACTGATCCCCTCCCCCAACTCCCCCAAAGAGAGCGAATCCAGTACAGTTCCGTCAATTACGTATCAAGGACATTTGCTTATTCTATCCACCAAGCTTCATCCCGGTTTCTCTACTCAAAGTATTTTCCAAGATTTCCCACTCCAACTCCCCCCTATGTCAAAAGATCTGGTCAAGATTGGAAATAAGAACTCTAAGACATGAATTCCTTCTAAATATCAAATTTCATTAAGATCCGATCACCTATTCGTAAGATAAAAATACCCCAATTTTCACTTTTTCCAAGAATTCCGGCTTCCCTCTCCAATCCCCCCAATGTCAAAGGATCTGGTCCGAATTTAAAATTAGAGCTTTAAAGCACAAGATCCTTCTAAATATTAAAATTCATTAAGATCTGGTCACCCTTTCGTAAGTTAAAAATACCTCAATTTTCCAAATTACCCCCCCCCCAAACTCCACCAAAGAGAGCAGATCCGGTCCGGTTTTGTCAGTCACGTATCTTAGACAGGTTTTGTCTGCCCCCCCCCCTAATTACGCTGGATCCGGTTGAAATTTAAAATAAGACATCTGAGTTACGAGGTCCTTCCAAATATGAAATTTCATTAAGATCCGATCACTCCTTCGTAAGTTGAAAATACGTCAATTTTTCTAATTTTACAGAATTACCCCCCCCCCCCCCCAATAGAGCAGATCCGTTTCAATTATGTAAATCACGTATCTAAGACTTCTGCTTATTTTTCCCACCAAGTTTCATCCCAATCCCTCCAATCTAAGTGTTTTCCATCATTTTAGGTTCCCCCACCCCAAACTCCTCCCAATGTCACCGGATCCGGTCGCGACTTAAAATAAGAGCTTTGGGACACGATATGCTTGTAAATATCAAATTTCATTGAGATCGGATCACCCGTTCGCAAATTAAAAACACCTCATTTTTTCTAATTTTTCAGAATTACCCCCCCCCCCAACTACCCCAAAGAGAGTGAATCCGTTCCGGTTATGTCAATCATGTATCTAGGACTTGTTCTTATTTTTCCCAACAAGTTCCATCCCGATCCCTCCACTCTAAGTGTTTTCCAAGTTTTAGGTTTCCCCCTCCCAACTCCCCCCCCCCCCAAATTTCACCAGATCCAGTCGGGATTTCAAATAAGAGCTCCGAGACACGATATCCTTCTAAATATCAAATTTCATTGAGATCCGATCACCCGTTCGCAAGTTTAAAATACCTCATTTTTTCTAATTTTTCAGAATTACCCCCCCCCCCCAACTACCCCAAAGAGAGCGAATCCATTCCGGTTATGTCAATCATGTATCTAGGACTTGTTCTTATTTTTCCACCAAGTTTCATCCCGATCCCTCCACTCTAAGTGTTTTCCAAGTTTTAGGTTTCCCCCTCCCAACTCCCCCCCCCAATTTCGCCAGATCCAGTCGGGATTTAAAATAAGAGCTCCGAGACACGATACCCTTCTAAATATCAAATTTCATTGAGATTCGATCACCCGTTCTTAAGTTAAAAATACCTCATTTTTCTAATTTTTCAGAATTACCCCCTTCCCCCCTAACTACCCCAAAGAGAGCGGATCCGTTCCGGTTATGTCAATCGTGTATCTAGGACTTGTGCTTATTTTTCCCACCAAGTTTCATCCCGATCCCTCCACTCTAAGTGTTTTCCAAGTTTTAGGTTTCCCCCTCCCAACTCCCCCCCCCAATATCACCAGATCTGGTCGAGATTTAAAATAAGAGCTCTGAGACACGATATCCTTCTAAATATCAAATTTCATTGAGATCCGATCACCCATTCGTAAGTTAAAAATACCTTGTTTTTTTAGTTTTTCAGAATTACCCCCCCCCCCAAACTACCCCAAAGAGAGAAGATCCGGTCCGGTTATGTCAGTCACGTATCTTAGACAGGTTTTCATTTTTCCCATCCAATTTCATCCTGATCTCATCGCTTTAAGTATTTTCTAAGATTTCCTGTTCCCCCCAAGCTGCCCCCCCCCCAATTACGCTGGATCCGGTTGAGATTTGAAATAAGAGTTCTGAGTTACGAGATCCTTCTAAATATGAAGTTTCATGAAGATCCGATCACTCCTTCGTAAGTTAAAAGTACGTCATTTTTTCTAGTTTTTCAGAATTGACCCCCCCCCTCCCTCAATAGAGCGGATCCATTCCAATTATGTAAATCACGTATCTAAGACTTCTGCTTATTTTTCCCACCAAGTTTCATCCAGATACCTCCCATCTAAGCGTTTTCCATCATTTTAGGTTTCCCCACCCCAAACTCCCCCCAATGTCACCAGATCCGGTCGGGACTTAAAATAAGAGCTTTGAGACACGATACCCTTCTAAATATCAAATTTCATTGAGATCCGATCACCCCTCCGTAAGTTAAAATACCTCATTTTTTCTAATTTTTCAGAATCAACCCCACCCCCCCCCAGCTACCCCAAAGAGAGCGGACCCGTTCCAGTTATGTCAATCATGTATCTAGGACTTGTGCTAATTTCCCACCAAGTTTCATCCCGATCCCTCCACTCTAAGTGTTTTCCAAGTTTTACGTTTTCCCCTCCCAACTCCCCCCCCCCCCAATGTCACCAGATCTGGTCTGGATTTAAAATAAGATCTCTGAGACACAATATCCTTCTAAATACCAAATTTCATTGAGATCCGATCACCCGTTCGTAAGTTAAAAATACCTCATTTTTTAAATTTTTCATAATTACCCCCCCCCCCCCAACTACCCCAAAGAGAGCAGATCTGTTCCGATTATATCAATCATGTATCTAGGACTTGTGCTTATCTTCCCACCAAGTTTCATCCCGATCCCTCCACTCTAAGTGTTTCCGAATTAACGGGTCGAATCTCTTGGTTAATACCAAGTGCCATAAAAACATACGAGAACAGCATACGTTCGAACAGGCCGACATTAACTGCAGTAACCTAGGTTACAGCGTATTATCATTTCTTCAGTAAGTGCTTAAGCCGGATCTGGATACAGATTCTTCAGCAATGAGGCCCGAGAATTAATAGCCTGTATTTGTCATCGATAACTTGTATTCATGCCTACACGGAGACAACTTCGAAGACTACAGTGCCTTTCCATGACGAAAGTATAACAGTTCAAATAGGGATGAAACCTTTTAATCGACAGTGAACAGATATAAAAACTTTTAACGGGATATTTCGAACACACGTAAAAATAGGGTTTAATCCCTATTTTGAACTGTTATACTTTCGTCATGCCTGCACTTTGGCAGGAGGGAGACCAATTTACCCAATGTAATTGTTCATACCGATTGCCAGTAAAACAGGGGGTTTTAGTCCCGTATATGTGCCTTAAGCTATTTCAGACCAGAGACAGAAATCGATACTTCCATATAGTAAGCATCTATGCTATAACTAATTATGGTTGAATAGACAGTTAATTTTAAAAACAGAAACACCACTTTGATGAGGCTTAAAATACTCTGCAAAAATTACATAAGTTTAAGAAACTAAACTTTGCAGCATTACTCTAGAAAAACTTGTTGTAAAACAAAAATAAAGTAACTTTATTAAATATAAACAAACTTTTTAAAAACAAAATAATTCAAGTATTCTGAGTTTCATATAATATTGTACAGTCTAGTTTAGTCCAAAAACAAGTATCAAGCATAGTAGCTAAAGCAATAAATGAGTTATGCTGTACGTAAAAACTAAAATTTAAAACATGCAGAAGTAGCAACAAATGGTACCTTCAAAAACATCCTATAGGGTAAAGTTTCATTTATGTTGTAATAAAAGTGAGATACAAAGAATAATAACAACAAATTTAATTATTAATCAGTAAAAAACCTTTCTTGACATAAATAAAAAAAGAAAATTAATCTATTTTTTACACTTTAAAGGGATTACTACTTTCGTTCTGATTTTTCTTGTTTTAGACCTTTTCCTGGAAAATTTTATAAGAATTAATTGGCTGAGCCAATCTTTTAATGAAAGCAATCCATTTAGATTTCTGAAGTGAAATTTTGGTTTTAATTAAGTACAATTTTCATGAAGTACTGAACACCTGAGTAAAAAAACAAGAGCTAAGAGCTCATATGGCACTTGTGACGAGGTCAGAAGAGCCAAGAGCAAAGAGTCCATATGGTATGACCTCTAGCAAAATTCTAAGAATCAATAGATTGCTTCAAAAGGAAAATCAGAGGTTTGTGCCGGTCGGGATTGAAAATAAGAGCTCTGAGTCGCGAGATCCTTCTAAATATCAAAATTCATTAAGATCCGATCACTCACTCGTAAGCTGAAAATACCTCAATTTTTCTAATTTTTCTTCTCCCATCAGCCCCCCAGATGGTCGAATCGGGGAAAACGACTGTATCAAGTCAATTTGTGCAGCTCGCTGACATGCCTACCAATTTTCATCGTCCTAGCACGTCCAGAACCACCAAACTCGCCAAAGGACTGAGCCCCACCACCTAACTCCACGAAAGAGAGCGGATCCAGTCCGGTTACGTCAATAACGTATCTACGACATTTGTAAGCGGTTTCCAAGATTCCCGGTTACGTCCTCCAACTCCCCCAATCTCAAAAGATCTGGTCAGGATTTGAAATAAGAGCTCTGAGACATGAGTTCCTTCTAAATATCAAATTTGATTAAGATCAGGTCACCCGTTCTTAAGTTAAAAATATCTCAATTTTTCTGATTTTTCCAAATTAACAACCCCCAGCTCAGACAAAGAGAACGGATCCGTACTAATTATGTCAATCTCGTATCCTTAACTTGTGCTTATTCTTCCCGTCAAGTTTCATCCCGATCTCTCCACTCTAAGGGTTTTTCAAGATTTCTGGTTTCCAAGATTTCTGTTTCCCCCCTCCAACCCTCTATGTCCCAGGATCCGACTCAAATTGAAAATGAAGCATCTGAGACACTCGAATTGAATTGAAAATGGAGCATCTGAGATATAAGATTCTTCTATATATCAAGTTTCATTAAGATCCGATCCCCCATTCGTAAGATACCTCGATTTTCACGTTTTCCAAGAATTCATTAAGATCCGATCACTCCTTTGTAAGTTATAAATACCTCATTTTTTCTAATTTTTAAGAATTAAACCTCTCCCAAAGCTATCAGATCCGTTCCGGTTATGTCAATCCTATATCTAGGACTTGTGCTTATTTTACCCACCAAGTTCCCGATTCCTCCACTCTAAGCGTTTTCCAAGATTTGGGGTTCCATCCCCAAACTTCCCCTTCACCAAATCCGATTGGGGTTTAAAATAAGAGCTCTGAGACACGATATCCTTCCAAACATCAAATTTCATTAAGATCCGATCACTCCTTCGTAAGTTAAAAATATCGCTTTTTTAGAATTAACCCTCCCCCCCCCCAAATCCCCAAAAGAGATCGAATCCTTTCCGGTTATTTCAATCACGTATTTAGGACTTATGATTATTTTTACCACCAAGTTTCATCCCGATCCCTCCACTCTAAGCATTTTCCAAGATTTTAGCCCCCCCCCCCGAAATCCCCCAATGTCACCGGATCCGGTCTGGATTGAAAATAAGAGCTCTGAGATGCGATATCCTTCCAAAAATCAAATTTCATTAAGATGCGATTACTCCTTCGTAAGTTGAAAATACTTCATTTTTTCTAATTTTCAGAATTAACCCCCCCCCCCAACTCTTCCAAAAAGAGCAGATCTGTTCCGGTTATGTTAATCCCGTATCTAGGACTTCTGCTTATTTTTCCGACCAAGTTTCATCTCGATCCCTCCATTCTAAGCATTTCCCCAACTCCCCCAATGTCACCAGATCTAGTCAAAATTTAAAATAAGAGCTCTGAGACACGATATCCTTCCAAAAAATAAATTTAATTAAGATCCCAGCACCCGTTCGTAAGTTAAAAATACTTCATTTTTTCGATTTTTCAAAATTAACCGACCCCCCTCCCTCCCCCAGATGTTCAAATCGAGGAAAAAACTATTTCTAATTCAGTCTGGTCCGGTCCCTGATACGCCTGCCAAATTCCATCGTACTAGCTTACGTGGAAGTGCCTAAAGTAGCAAAACTGGGACAGACAGACCGACAGACAGACTTACAGAATTTGCGATCGCTATATGTCACTTGGTTAATACAAGTGCCATAACTAGACGATTGAAGCCTATAACTACAGAGAGATACTTAAAAATCACCAAGTACAACCTCAAGCATATTATATCATGCGCTGCACTATGCCTCAAATGCAAAAGGGATCAAATGTAAAATGTATCAGCATAAAGTCACGAAATTCAAATTCACATTATTAATCGAAGCATTGCCTTAGATATTGCTGATGCGCTGTTTGGACTACCTGCAAGCATAAAGTGTATAATTGTTTGGTTAATTATTAATTTTTTAAATAATTTAGCTAAAATAATAATTTAGTTAAATTAAATTAATTTAAAAATTAGTTAAATTGTAAAATAGTTGAATAATAGTTAAATAGTTAAAATAGGTAAAATAGTTAAGGAGTTTCGCATTTTCTTTTCAGAATAAATTTTCAGAAGAATTATTTGTTTTCTTTTTTCCCCATGGGTGATTGTATTACCGAAGATCCAAGGAAATAGGGAGAGAGCTCATTCAAACGTAAATTTAAAGCTCTTTTTTAAATGACCATACAGATTACGTAAGCGGAAAGTCTTATTTTCTTGTTATTTTAGGGCACTCAACTACGGCTTTACCCCGAAGAGGACGAATTTGCAATCAATTTATATTCTGATGAGATAAGTGATTTAAAGAATCAATAAATATATTTTAGGCTTCCCAGTTGCAAAATAAGTAATGCCACACGGTGGCAATTGCTTATCATCTACAATGAGGGGGGATGAGTCATTGTGTAGGTGGGGGTAGGGTAGATTCCTAGAAAATAGTATTTTAATGGACAAACTGTTTACTCTTTATGAGGCTTCAGATAAATGTTGAAAGAGGTAGGGTGAGAGTAGGAATTAATTAAATTGTTTCTCTAAACAGCTAAAAGGTTACATTTCCATATCTAACAACACAGAGGTGGAAAAGGCAAGGCAGGTCGTCATCAACCCCACCAGAAAACTTCTTTGGGATGGCAAATACTACTAGAAACTTATTTTTCAGCCATTTTAAATGGTGTTTTTTCTTTTTCTATTCACATAAAGTACTGTAATGTGTCTAAAGAAACATACCTAACGTATTTATCCATAAAAAATCCTATTGTAGAGGTTGTGATGGCTTCAGTTATGCATAAGATCAAAGTATCACATAATTTCCATCCATACAAGCAACCGAAAACCTTTTTCATCCAACCCAAAATCCTTCGTAATATTAACAAACAGTAGTAATGTTAAAAAGGAATTTTTACCAAAATTACTATTCACCGCTTATTTTTTCAGTATATTCAAATTTTATCCAAAATCGATATTGCAAATTTGAACATAGCAAATTGAACATGCAAATTTGAACATACTGTACTAAACAACGTACAATTATTGATTTGCATATTTTAAAAGTAATTAACCAGGGATTTAAGCGACCGGTACCTCAAGTTATATCTTGGTTAAGAAAATTTACGATTGGAAAGATAAGATTTTTCAAAGCACTAAAAAACTCCTGTTTAATGAGCAAGGTGTTGAGAAAGGGGCAGTCCCCCTAATATACAGATTAATTTATATTTGTTTTAAGTTTTAAACTTGTTCTTTATTTTAGTTTAAAAATCTTTTCTGTTTGTACAATTACATTTCATGAAACTGTAAAGTTTTCTGAACACAATACTTTTAGTGACGCAGAAAAAAAGATCAATATTTCAATGAATTTCTAATGAATATTTTAGAAATAGAATTTCTATACCAATAGATATATCAAAAGAATCGACTTATTATGCTAATTCCAAATATATAAGTGTCATTAAATTTAGTCTTACCAATGAAAAGCGACGAGCCTGAAAAAATGTGTCTGATGTGTCAGAAAAAAATGTGTGAAACTCTCAGCATTCAGTTCTGTTGAACAATGTCGAAGCGTTGGACGGATATTTTTCTTTTAACAATCTTGACAGTTTTAAACAAGGCTATCAAACACCAAAATATTTAGTACCCTTGGACTCAGTTGTTTATAAAAAGTAACGCATTATCAAAGTAGTTTGTTCGAAGTAAAACATTAAAAGCACAATTATGAAAAGCAAATAAAAACTTTTAATTCAGTATTTTAAATTTAATTTCGAGAGCCAAAACCAATATATTCGACACCTTTATGCTTCATAACTGTAAGAAATGCAATCTTTTTCAAAGCGACAACTATATAAATACAATCACTCCTGGAAATAGGAATGATAATAAAAAAAAAAAAACTATCCTTTCAGGGGGAAAATACAAAATTCCAAGGATTCCGTTCCGGAGAATCGGAAATATTTCTGATTATAGTGGCTTCATATATCAGCTCATGGGTACTCTTGTAATGCAAGCAAAAGTTGACGGCATGTTTTTACCGAAATTGCCGCTTATTAAGATGTTTTCCTTGCGTTTTCTATAATTATACCAAATTCTTGTGAACTAATAAATGCGCTAATTACTATTAAACTAGTAAATTTTCAGGATCGCCAAAAAGCAGAATTTTTTTATTGAATGTTATCAATAGTTAGGCTCTTACACTTTCGTTGTGTAAGCAAAATTGACGGCATGTTTTTACCGAAATTGCCGCTTATTAAGATGTTTTCCTTGCGTTTTCTATAATTATACCAAATTCTTGTGAACTAATAAATGCACTAATTACTATTAAACTAGTACATATTCAGGATCGCCAAAAAGCAGAATTTTTTTATTGAATGTTATCAATAGTTAGGCTCTTACACTTTCGTTGTGGGCAAGCATCGTTATTTACTTACCATTGGTTACTATGAATAATTTGATTTTTTTTGTGTGTGAGTGTGTGTTTGTGTTACTTTAACCAAATCATACAGATAAAATAAGGGAGAACTAAAAAGGGATCACTCAATCACAAATTAGAATTTAAATTTTCCTTATTAAGGGTCAAAATCTATCGGTAGGCAGCCAACCCAATTTTTTCCATAGTTTTCCTCTATTCTACTCTTTTTCCTTTGGTTTATTTATAATTGGTTTGCAGTCCCAAATTTCAAGGGGGAGCATAGCCCCTCCTCCCCCCAAACCAGCGTCCATGGTTGTATGTTATGCACCCGGGGTATTCAAGGTTCTTATCGAAGGGATCGTTGCATATTCTTTAGAAGCGACTCTATTTGTTGAAATTGGAAGTTCTAGTTCTCTTTAAACAGTCAATAGTGATAGAGGTCAAGTAGACCCCCACCCACCCAGCTACACCTCTTCACCACATGTATCCGACGGAATTTCTGCTCAAAACGAGCAGAAATTAACATGAGTAGGGTTCAAAACCCATATCAAACAGTTCATGGTAACGAACTGTCATAAGGAGCGACTCGGCAAAATAGTAACCGAAACTAAAAAAAAACAGAATTTTAATACCAATATACAAATCAAAAGAATCGGATTTTCATGCTGATTTTAATGATTTTAAATATATAAGTTTCATCAAGTTTAGTTTTACCTATCAAAAGTTATATGCCTGAGAAAATTGGCCTTATTTTCGAAAAAAGATGTAAACACCCCTTAAAAGTCATAGAATCTTAACGAAAGTCACACCACCAGATTCAGCGTATCAGAGAACTCAATTGTAGAGGGTTCAAGCTCCTATCTGCAAAAATGTGGAAGTTTGTATTTTGTGCCTAAAGAAAGATCATGGATGCGTCTTTATTTGTTTTGTTTTTCTCCAGGGATGATCGTATCGACCCAGTGGTCCTAGAATGTCGCGAGAGGGCTCATTTTACCAGAAACTATAAGTTCTAGTGCCCTTTTTAAGTGACCAAAAAATTAGAGGGCTACTAGACCCCCTCCCATGCTCATTTTTTTCCAAAGTCACAGGATCAAAAATGTGAGATATCCATTCTGTTCAGCATAGTCGAAAAACATAATGAAAAGCGTATTCTTTAGAAGCGGCTCTATTTGTTGAAATTGGAAGTTCTAGTTGTCTTTTAACAGTCAATAGTGATGGACGTCAAGTAGATCCCCACCCACCCAACTACACCTCTTCACCACATGTATCCGATGGAATTTCTGCTCAAAACAAGCAGAAATTAACATGAATAGGGTTCAAAACCCACATCAAACAGTTCATGGAAATAAACTGTCATAAGGAGCGACTCAGCACAATAGTAACCGAAACTCAAAAACGGAATTTTGATACCAATATACAAATCAAAAGAATTGGATTTTTATGCTAATTTTAAATATATAAGTTTCATCAAGTTTAGTTTTACCTATCATAAGTTATATGCCTGAGAAAATTGGCCTTATTTTCGAAAAAAGGGGTAAACACCCCCTAAAAGTCATAGAATCTTAACGAAAGTCACGCCATCAGATTCAGCGTATCAGAGAACTCTACTGTAGAGGGTTCAAGCTCCTATCTGCAAAAATGTGGAAGTTTGTATTTTTTGCCTAAAGAAAGATCATGGATGTGTCTTTATTTGTTTTGTTTTTCTCCAGGGATGATCGTATCGACCCAGTGGTTCTAGAATGTCGCGAGAGGGCTCATTTTACCAGAAACTATAAGTTCTAGTGCCCTTTTTAAGTGACCAAAAAATTAGAGGGCTACTAGACCCCCTCCCATGCTCATTTTTTTCCAAAGTCACAGGATCAAAAATGTGAGATATCCATTTTGTTCAGCATAGTCGAAAAACATAATGAAAAGCATATTCTTTAGAAGCGGCTCTATTTGTTGAAATTGGAAGTTCTAGTTCTCTTTTAACAGTCAATAGTGATGGACGTCAAGGAGACCCCCACCCACCCAACTACACCTCTTCACTACATGAATCCGATGGAATTTCTGCTCAAAACAAGCAGAAATTAACATGAATAGGGTTCAAAACCCACATCAAACAGTTCATGGTAATAAACTGTCATAAGGAGCAACTCGGCACAATAGTAACCGAAACTCAAAAACGGAATTTTGATACCAATATACAAATCAAAAGAATTGGATTTTTATGCTAATTTTAAATATATAAGTTTCATCAAATTTAGTTTTACCTATCATAAGTTATATGCCTGAGAAAATTGGCCTTATTTTCGAAAAAAGGGGTAAACACCCCCTAAAAGTCATAGAATCTTAACGAAAGTCACGCCATCAGATTCAGCGTATCAGAGAACTCTACTATAGAGGGTTCAAGCTCCTATCTGCAAAAATGTGGAAGTTTGTATTTTTTGCCTAAAGAAAGATCATGGATGTGTCTTTATTTGTTTTGTTTTTCTCCAGGGATGATCGTATCGACCCAGTGGTCCTAGAATGTCGCGAGAGGGCCCATTTTACCAGAAACTATAAGTTCTAGTGCCCTTTTTAAGTGACCAAAAAAATTAGAGGGCCACTAGACCCCCTCCCATGCTCATTTTTTTCCAAAGTCACAGGATCAAAAATGTGAGATATCCATTTTGTTCAGCATAGTCGAAAAACATAATGAAAAGCATATTCTTTAGAAGCAGCTCTATTTGTTGAAATTGGAAGTTCTAGTTCTCTTTTAACAGTCAATAGTGATGGACGTCAAGGAGACCCCCACCCACCCAACTACACCTCTTCACTACATGAATCCGATGGAATTTCTGCTCAAAACAAGCAGAAATTAACATGAATAGGGTTCAAAACCCACATCAAACAGTTCATGGTAATAAACTGTCATAAGGAGCAACTCGGCACAATAGTAACCGAAACTCAAAAACGGAATTTTGATACCAATATACAAATCAAAAGAATTGGATTTTTATGCTAATTTTAAATATATAAGTTTCATCAAGTTTAGTTTTGCCTATCATAAGTTATCCAGGGATGATCCTATCGACCCAGTGGTCCTAGAATGTCGCGAGAGGGCTCATTTTATCAGAAACTAAAAATGTTAGTGCCCTTTTTAAGTGACAAAAAATTGGAGGGCTACCAGACCCCCTCCCATGCTCATTTTTTTTCCAGAGTCACGTGATCAAAAATGTGAGATATCCATTTTGTTCAGCATAGTCGAAAAACAAAATGACTATGTCTTTTAGAACAACTTAATCCCCCACACTCCCCGGGAGAAGGGCTGTAAGCTATGAACTTTAATCATTGTTTACATATAGTGTTGGTTATTGGGAAGTATAATGACGTTTTCAGCAGAATTTTTTTCTAGTGGCACAGGGGTCATTGATTTTCAATTAAAAAAAAATCAATGAGAAATTAAATAAACAGGAAATTTTTTTCAATGAAAGTAAGGAGCAACATTAAAACTTAAAACGAACAAAAAGTATGTTGTATTTGAGGGGGTTCGTCCCACTCTTAATACCTCGGTCTATTTACGCTAAAATATTTGTAGTAATTTCAAAAGAGCTACGTATTCTAATTAAAAGGCCTGTGTAATTCATGGGTCATTCTTAAAGAATTGGAACAAAATTTAAGCTTTAGTGTAAAGAGCGAGGTATTGACGAGGGGGCGAAACCCTTCATATACATAATAAAAATATACGAGTATAGAAGTTCGTTTGAGTTGATTTGTAAGTTATGTATATTTATTACTAATAAAAATGCTCTTGAATAAAATCAAAAGTCCTAGTGGCCTTTTTAAGTAACAAAAAATTTTGAGGGCAACTAAGCCCCCTCCCCACCCCTTTTTTCTCAAAACCGTCCAAAAAACTTTGAGAAAGCCATTTAGCCAAACAAAGTAAAACTAATATACAAATTTCGTTTTAATTATTCATGTACTGCGAGCCAAAATCAAAACCTGCAGTAATTCAAAAACATTAACGAATTAAATAAAGAAAACAAGTTTTTTAGCTGAAAGTGAGGAGCGACATTAAACCATAAAACAAACAGAATTTATCCCCTATATGAAAGGGGCTGCCCCCTCTTCAATGCCCTGCACTTTACGCTAAAGTTTGACTCTTTCACACAACTCTACTTTTTAAAACAATAAAAAACTTTAACGTAAGGAGTGGGGCGTTGAGGAGGGGACAGCCGTTTTCATATACAGAATAATTTCTGTTCGTTTAGGTTTTAATGTCACTCCTTAGTTTCAGTTAAATAACTTTTTTTTTTATTTAATGCTTCATAAAAGCCAGAACATAATTTGCACTTTACTGAAAAAATTCTTTTAAACGTTTTCACTTTTATAACTTTAAGAAATAAAAAATTAATCAAGATTTTAAGTAATAAATATCAGCATATGTATATTCAACTGACAATATACATCCATCTGAATTTTTTCCAATAAAGTGCAAATTATGTTCTGGCTTTTAGAAAGCATAGGAGGTTTTGAACCCCACTCATTAATTTCTTCTCTTTTCAAGTTTGACTTTGTTATTTATTGTAATTTCTGTTCGTTTTGGGTTTTATTAGCTGATTTGTGGTAGTTGCATGCTTGGTAGATTGTTTGATTCTGTTTTTGTTCATTTTCGGTTTAATGTTACGTTTTATTTGAAAAACTTATTTTGTGAAAAAAAAATTTATATTAATATATATTTTACCGTGAATATCTGCAAGTTGGTGAATGTCAATATTTACCAGTAAGTGTAAAAAAAATCTTTTTTTTCTCCTTAGATTTAGTCAGCATTGCCAGTAAACTTTTTCAATTTAATGCAAGGTTTGATGATGACAGGTTAGGTTAGAATAGATTAGGTTTGGTTACATGAGGTTAGGTTGGCTCAGGTTAGGTTTTTGACCCATTCAAGATATTTAGAACTAAAGTTCACCTAACCTAACCTAACGCAGCTTAAACTAACATAATCTAACCTAACTTAACTTCAACTTTTACCACCAAAGCATGCATAAGACTGAAAAAGCTGATTCGCAAAGCTAATTGAATCTAAGTAGAGAAAAAGGAATTTTAGAAATTCACTAGTGAATGTCAACATTAAAAAAAAAAAAAGAAGAAGAAGAAGAAAAGGACGACTGTTTTCCTATATTAGTGATTAATATAGATAAGCACTTGAATGAGGCCTTAACCCTACTCATCCATACAATCACATAGGTCAAACAGCATAGCCATACACAATCAACCATAAAGAATAATCCATGGACAGGCAGTCGTGTCGTCAATAAGCATAAGTCGTCATTTACCAAACAATAAAGACAGATAAGTCAGAGGCAACAACCCAACACAAGGTCTCATCAGAAGAATAAACACCTGCCTATAGGGTTTCGCCTCTTTAAATTCTCTACCCAAGCAAGTGTCGTGCCTACCATAAATTCCCTATGGTATCCCCGTGTTAGGTATCGCACCCAAAATATATGCCTATGAAAAAACAAGCAAATGTAGAACAACCAAGTAACACCAAAACAAGCTTATCCTACCTTAATTCTGGCTCTCGTGTATTAACGAGAGTATCTCGTGTATTAATATATATATATATATATATATATATATATATATATATATATATATATATATATATATATATATATATATATATATATATATATATACTACTGCTATTTGTGACTTAAAATTCAAATTCTGCAACCCTGCAGTGAAGAAATTTTCAAATTATATTCTATTCAGATATTAAAGACTGCCTTCATGTGCATATTATGTTTCAATTTAATATAACACCCCCAAAACATTTTCTGAACTTTTTTGCTTAATACCCTTATCTTTAGTAGTAGTAGCAGCAATAAAAGTATTAGTAGTAGTCAGGGGTGAAGCTAAGGCTTTGAGTTTAGGGGGGGGGGTAAAGAATGTGCCTACAACATTGTCCAATGTGACAAGAAATGCAGACACATACGTTAAATTAAGACACTTAAAGTTCCGAGGTGTCAATATGTTATAACAAAGCCTTAAAGCTTTGGGATCCCCCTTCCCCATCAGCTCCACCACTGGTGGTAGTACCCATATTACCTTTTGGCTAGTTCAACATCCTCCTCTGCATACACTGAAATTTACATATTAATAATCTAAGCCATGGGATATAGCTGTTATGGGCTTTGAATTATCTGCATCAACATTGGGCATTTCAATTTAGTCCTTGGTCTGATTTATTATATCCTACAAGCTTTATCATCATAACATTAGATGCAGTAATAATAGTAATGGCAGTAGTCACAGCAATGGTAGAAGTTCTGAGCCCCTAGTAGTAGTACACATATAGTACCTCTTGACTGGATCAACATCCTCCCCAACATACACTAAAAGTTGCAGTTTTATAATCTAAGCTGTTCCTGGGATATAGCTACTATATCCTTTTGAGAACCTTTATCAATATAGAGTGTTTCAATATAGTTCAACATTTCACTAAACATTCCCATAAAACTCCATAATTATACCACTAGATTCAGTAGGAGCAGTAACAGTAGTAGGCATAGCAATAGTAGCAGTTGTAGGCTAGTAGTAGTAGTAGTATCCACACAGTGCCTTTTGAGGCACTCTGTGCATTCTGCAACCACTGCTACATCTACTTTTTCTGCTACCACTGCTACATCTACTTTTTCTGCTAACACTACTATTACTAATGAAGCTAAGGGTATTGTAGTGATACTTTCAGGGGGTGTTGAACTAAATCAAAAGACACTATGTGCATGCAGGCTGTCAAATGGGTGTATCAGCAATATTGCTGGAATGCCCTAGGGTATTAAATTGAGTCTTTCAGGGCAAGTTAAGGGGGATGTTGAAGAAACCTTTTGGTTAGTTCAATATCCTCCTCTGAAAGTTTCAACTTAATGCTGTAAGCTGTTTTTAAGTTATTGCTTATATGCCTTTTTGACAACCTGCATGCACCTACTGTTTTGACTGACTAAAAACTCACCCTAAGCAGTCCCTGTAAGTTTCATCTTTAAAATTGTTAGCCTTAGTACTAGCAGTAGTATGCATATAATTTCTTTTGAATAGTTTGAGTTTGCCCTCAACCTACCCTAAAAGTTTCCTTCTCTCAGCACTCCCTGAAATTTTCATCTCAATACCCATAGGTTTAATAATTGTAGTAGTATTAGTAATGCGAAAATATTGCTTTTTGGTAATTTCAACTTCCCCCAAAACAAATCCTGTAATTTTCAACTTAATCCTCTAAGCTGCTCCAAAGATATTGCTGATACGCACTACTGACAACCTGGATGTAAAGAGTGTTAATTTATTTCAACTTCCCTCTCAATATTCCTTGAAATTTCCATTTTCATACCCTTAGTAGTAGTAAAAGTACTAGCACCAGAAGTATCATGTACATAGTGCCTTTTTGCCAGTAGAACATCCACCTCATCATATCCTAGAGGTTTCAGCTTAATAGTCCAAGCTGTTCCTAATATAGTGTGCATACACCCTTTTGACAACCTGTGTGCAAAATTGCTCACCTCCCCTCAGCATTTACTGAAATTATCATCTTAATACTCCTAGTGATAGTAGCAGTCATAATGGAAGCAGTAATAGTAGCTTGTAAATATTGCCTTTTGGTCAACTGATCATCTGACCTGCCCCCTTATCATTCCCTGAGAGTACCAACTGAATACCCTAAGCCATTCCTGAGAAATAACCTTTTGGCAACCTGCATGCATGTGGTACATTCTGATTCGGTTTAATTTTCCCCATATTGTTCTCTGAAATTTTCCCCTTCTTATCCTTAGTAGTAGTAGTATCATAGTAATAAATGTATCAGCAGTAATAGAATTAGTAAAATAAGTTGCAGCAGCATTAATAGCAGTAGAAGTAGGCTCTGCAGATATTGTCTTTTGGTCAGTTGAACATCCCCTTCATCATGTCAAAGAAGTTTCAACTTTATACTCTAGCCCATTCTTAAGATATTGCTGATTTGTCCTTGTGACTACTGTCATACAAACAATCTGTTTTGATTTAGTTGGACACTCCCTTTAGTGTTCTCTGAAAGCTTTGCATGAAGGCTTTTATCCTTTTGGTCGCCAACGGTCAAATATACACCATTACTATGAACAAAAACTGTAGGTAAATAATGGGCTAAAAGCATAGCTTAAGCCCTTCCCCTGAGGGTTTTGTATGTGTTTGTGGGGGGAGGGGAGGTTCCATTTCCTGAGACATAGTTATCATATCTTTAAAATATCCTGAACAAATGGTTTTGTTACAATTTTGATTGGGTGTCTTTGGGGGATAAAGAGCATGGTAGATAGGCTGGTTACCCTACAATCACTTTTGACTCTTAAAAAGAAGACTCAAATTTTCAATTTTCAGCCATTCCTGTTATCAGGACTGGTCAGCTATGTTTTAAAGTTGTCACTGTAACCTACTTTATTGCTTATTTCATGCCTCTTTTCAATAGACTATTATAGACAGCATTTGTTTCAGAAAAATTAGTCAGAATAAATGAGCAAATGAATGAATATTCAATAAATACCATAACTCTTTTTTTACATTAATCTTTCAAAGCCGAAGACATGCTGTATAAAAAAGGAAATAAATATACACTTTTCTAAAGTAAATGAATTGGACGTGACTTCAATATGTGTTAACTACAATTTTTTTTGCATATTATGCACTATGCTAAGACACCCAGTAGTTAGACAGCTGATCACCATTTCAATAGTTTTGAGGGCTAAGTCCAGCAGTTATTGTCCCACTTTGGGACATGTATTCTCAACTGTGTATTCGACTAAAATTGCGTCCTGATGAGAATATGCGTCCGGTTGCTCAAACAAAGCTCATTCCGGTTTTAAAGGGTGCATGCCAAGGAGCAATTTCTTCACCTGGTCTATTTAATAACTATGTCATCAGCGCTCATGATCTATGTCCTCCTCATTAATTTTATCGTCAAGAAATCTGTCACTAATTTGCTATGCTGATGATTTTCTGAATCTTAGTTGCACCCTGCAACGAGTGATGTTTTCTCTGTTCTTGAAGCAGAATACATTAAGCTTGGTCTACATTTCAATTCTTCTCAGTTGGAAATAGTCCTTTTTAACTGGAAGAGCAATTTAATAAATCTAGTCAAACTTGGGAATTCTTTGGTTCAACCTGTTGATTACCTTGTCTATCATGGTCTCCCTATAGGTTCATCCATACACCACACCTGGTACCTCCTTATTGAACATCTAACTCGCCACATTTCCGCATCTCATGCGTCAATAACTTCTTGCAAGCTCATTCCGGTTTTAAAGGGTGCACACCAAGGAGCAGTTTCTTCACCTGGTCTATTTAATAACTATATCATTGATGCTCAGGATCTATGTCCCTCCTCATTAATTTTATCATCAAGAAATCTGTCACTAATTTGCTATCCTGACAATGTTCTGAATCTTAGTCACACCCTCCAATGATGCAGTGATGTTTTTGCTATTCTTGAAGCAGAATACCTTAAGCTTGGTCTATACTTCAATTCTTCTAAGTCGGAAATAGTCCTTTTTAATTGGAAGAGCAATCTGATAGATTCAGTCAAATTTGGGGATTCTTTGGTTCAACCTGTTGATCACCTTGTCTATCTTGGTCCTCCTATAGGTTCATCCATATGCCACACCCAGTACCTCCTTATTGAACATTTAACCTGCTGCATTTCTGCATCTTATGCATCAATAATTTCCTGCCAGTTCAGATTCAACCAGCATTTGCTAGCTAGCCTATCAATGCAATAGCTCTCCCTCATATTCTGTATTTTTCACCCTTTTGGAAATTGTTAACTATTACTGACCAAACAAAAATATACTCACTCTTCTTCCATTTTGCAAAATATTTACTCCACCTTCCACCCTTTCAAAGCAACTCAAAAATTGTCCATCAGTTTAAAATTGCTGACCCAAATATTGCAGTAGATAGAGCAATAGCTAAACACAATAAAAAAGTGAATATGACTGCCCAAGAATGGTATTCTGTACTATTTCAGTTGTCTGAATTCATTTTTTTTATGTTGTTGTTTGTTTTCCTCTATCTTGTTCAAAACTTTGCATTTTTGTCTGTCTGTGTCATGACCTTATATTGTGCAGTAGTTTTTTAAATTTTGTTATTAATTTATGGTTTATTTTTTTGCTTATAATTCCAGTTTGCTGAAGTTTAACCATCCCAGTCAACAGTATTGGCCCAGTAGTTCAGATGTGTTTTTTCAAAAGTTTGTCTTTGCATTCAGTCTGTATTTCTTTTTTTTTTTTTTTTTTTCTTTTGTTTATTGCTCTGTCTTTTACTTTTTTGTAGGATGGGTTTTCCAATAAATAATAATAATAATAATAATAGTTTAATTGTTATAAAATCTCTACTATACAATCCATAAAAGCCAACTGTTTCACCATTAGATGTGTCCAATTCTTCTTGATAAATATATGATCAGTTGAAATTTTTTAATCATACCAAATAATAACAAATTCAAATATAAAATAATGATAGAAAACAGTGAACCCTAGTCTCACAAAGACATTTAATGCTTAAGCACAATTGATGGAAACTGCTGTCCAATCTTGGACAAAGGGTTTTAAAGTTAAAACAGTACATCCAAATCAATTTTTTCTTAGAAAATAATCTTTATGATGATGATTTTTATTTATTGCAAAATAATATCACTTATGATAATAATTTGAGAATCAAATATTTGTACATTGGAGGGTATTAAGCAAATTAAATAAACCAACAATGTATTGGAAATAAGTTTAAGCCATCGGTAGCTAGCAGCATATAAATACATGTATATATTATTTTGTAAGTAGGACAATTTATTTTCAAAGCTGATTGATAAAGTCTTCCTCCTTGCTTTAAATGTTTGTGAAAGTGTCATTAATGTCATTGAACAGTATTTCTTGAGTCTACCTTCCATCACTTGCAAGCTGGGATAATGATGCTAAGATGTTGTGGCTGATTGAAGATATTAATTTGTTCTTCACCAACAAAGGGTGCAGAAGAATCTTCCTCCTGTGAAGTTTGTGGCAGGCACAAAGAACCATTCTTAAAGCAAATTTTGGATATTTGTTAACAGCAACAAAATGATGCAAAACTTCTTAATATCAGTTAGAGTCATTCTTTTTTTCCTTCATTAGTACTTTGTACCAAGAAGGGTTTCAAATGTAAGCATTCATCTATAATCATAGGCTCAGGGTTGTTGGGCGTACAGACTCAATAGTTTACTTTAAAGCTTCATGATTCCTGAGTTGTCATTCACAGGGCAGTGGGGTCACCTGGCCCTGAAAATAAATTACATCAGTCCACTTTTTGTTGAGAAAAAAAAATTCTCAGTGATAATTTATTTTACCCCCTAGCATTGTGTGCCCCTATGCTGGGGTCTAGTGGGCCTATTTGTAAATCCTGGCCTGTTGATACCAAAAATATATAATTATATAAATATATTGTGGTATTTTAAATTGTATAAAAAAGCAGACAATAATGGACAGAAACATAATATTCTGATTAATAGAGAAATACTGGGGCAATGTTTATATTAGGGGACTATTCACACAGCTAAGAGAGAGACAAAATTACCTCCAAAGTCAGAATTGTATCCCCAATCCAAATTAACATTCATTTGTATTGAAAATGAACCTTTAACCAGGGTATATATTTGCACATTATGGTGACTATACAGGATGCAATTGTGACTATACAGGTAATTTCAAACTTTACACTCACCCCCCTAGTTTAAAAATACATATCCTGAATTAGTATATATAGGGGTGGGGGTAAAGTTTATTTTCAATGTAAATGAATGTTAAGTTTAGATTCAGGATTCAATGGTGACTGTAGAGGTAATTTTATATCTTAGCTTCCTAAATAGTCTGTTAGGATAACCATTACCCAAATGGTGTATATATATGTAGCAGGAATTAATTTGTTTTCTTAAAGTTCAATATAGCCTACAGACTATCCAAGGTCTACATATGGAACCATTAGGGGGAGGGAGGATGCATTTTGAAGATAATGACTATTATACTATTATAGCATAAAATGGAAGTTCTAATCCAGCCACTTTTTTTTCAAAAAGATGTTTCTATTTCAAGAGCCTCTTTCCTCTATTGTTACCAGATATACTATTTAGGGCTATCTTCAATGATTGGGTACAATTTTCTTAATAGTAATTATGTATATTTTGAAATATTTTTGGGTATTTGCCCAGATGGCTACCTGGAGAGAATGAAACATGTCAAGAAAACAATTCTTACTTGAGAATATGCAGAGTAATCATATTTGATAAATTTTGTATCCAGCCTGCCAATACTTCAACCCAATACTCTAACGCCCCTAATGTGCAAATATATAGGCCTAATTCAAATTATATGTTTTTTGATACATTAAGCCCTTGTAACTTGTTTTTTTTCAGTTTTTGTTTTGTCACAGATGATTTGATTTACAGGTTGAAACAATTGACATTTGTTCTGATGTAATTTGGGCTGTATATTTGCACATCAGATGGGGTAAAGTATTGCAGGGCTGCATGCAAAATGTGTTAACTATGAGAATTCTGCATGATATGAAGTAAGATGTTTCATTCTCTCCATGTAGCTATCTAGGAGAAAAATGACGTTTAATAGGGTAAATACTTGGCACAACCCTTTATTTACTATGATGTTTCTTTCAGATGACAGCATAGACAGGAGAAAAATGAATTCAGGCTATTTACATATATGCTTCCACAGTTAGTCCATGAACAGTAGTGTTGAAGCTGCAATGTATCTTGGACTTGGTGGACTATGAGCTTTTCTTTCATAGCAGAGGCAAGATAAGACTCACAAGGTGACAAACTGTATAAGGTTTTATTTTGAATCATCCTTGTTTTCTAAGCAATAACGAGTTTCAAATTTAAAATTTGAAATATTTAGTACCATCTATAAAATGAGATAATGCATTACCACTAATGACTAATGTAACGCAATTGTGCGGAATCTAGCATACATATGAAACAAAAAGCATCCAAGCATAATCTCCTCTAAGATAATATAGTTATAGCATAATTTAAACAATATAAAACAACTTAAAAAAATGCATTAAAAAAAAGAGAGATAACGATAAACAAGACAAAATGATGGTTTGAATTATGGAGCTATGGCCGAATTTTTAGGAATGCTACCTCTGCTCCCTTTTTTGGGAGAATTATGGTCTGAAAATTCGAAAACGAAGTGTTCTATTACCAAAACAACTATGAGAAGTATGCAGCATGCTCATCACCCTGACTGAGGACTTCCAGGTCTAAAAATTACTTTCCCCGTAATTTTGTATTTTCTTTCTCAAAACTAGTCTATGATGCCTCAAATGTCCTCAAAGGAAAGTGATACAAAGAAAATTAAGTCTATTGTGTTATGTAATAAGCGTGTGAAAATGTTAATGTATGAAGAATAATTTCAAGTTCAAGTTCATTCATTTAATAATCACACATACATGAAAATATATGACATAGGCCTATGGGGAGACAAGCTTGAAAAACTAGGCCTAGACAAAGATACAATAGCAATAAAACGCTACAATATAAAGATAAACATAACGGCAAAGATACAATAACACAGCAAAAATATGAAAGTAGCAGCTAGCCTAGGATTCTTCTTTATTATTGAAGAAATTGAAAATATCAATATTATTAAATATAAATTAATTCTAGAAGATAGCTAAGAGGCCCATATTCAACTAGAGCAACAAACCATACAAATAACTTTGCCTTATTAAAAAGATGCTTCATTAAAAGTAATCCTGAACTAAATGAAATTTAATTTTCCTTTTTATTAAATGGATTGAGGAAAATTTATCAATAACATCCTTGCGAACATCCCAGCACCGAGCTATTGACACAAGTGGAGTGAATTTAGATCTCTCAGTATTGCTAACAGGCCTATTGCTAACATAAACGTCATCTTACATAGCCTAAAGGCAACCAGACACCAACCATGAGCGTTTCAAGGGAGGTCCACCCTACAAAGCTTTTCGATCACCCTAGAAAAAGTGTCAGTATGGAAAATGTATTTTGTTTTGAGAAGAATATTTATTTCAAATTCTGATTAACTTAATTTATTATCCACGGAAACCACAAGTTATCCAAATACTATCACAAATGACGAGAAGCATTTACTAGATGCATTATTATTGTATTTATGCATAATCAAACAGTTCGTGGTAAGAAACTATAGTAAGGAGCGATCCGGCTCAATAGTAAACGAATCCTTTAAAAAACGAGTTTTGATAATAATAGATACATCAAAGAATTAGAGTTTTATACTGATTTAAAATATGTAAGTTTAATCAAAATTAGTCTTACTTATCAAAAGTTACGAGCCTAAGAAAGTTTGCCTTATTTCGGAAAATAGGGGAAACACCCCCTAAAAGTAATAGAATCTTAAAAAAAACACGCCATCGTATTCAGCGCATCAGAGAACCCTACTGTAGACTTTACAAGCTCCTATCTACAAAATGTGGAATTTAGTATTTTTTGTTAGATAACCGATCACGGGTGCGTGTTTATTTTTAATTTTTCTTCTTCTCCCCAGGCGTGATCATATCGACCCAGTTGTCCTAGAATGTTGCGAGAGGGTTCATTCTAACGGAAATTAAAATTTCTAGTGCTCTTTTTAAGTGACCAAAAATACTGGAGGGCACCTAGACCCCCTCCCACACTCGCCAAAAATCTGAGATAGCCATTTTGTTCAGCATAGTCGAAAAACTTAATAAATATATCTTTGGGGACGACTTACTCCCTCACAGTCCCTGGGGGCGGGGCTACAAGTTATAAACTTTGACCTGTGTTTACATATAGTAATGGTTATTGGGAAGTGTACAGATGTTTTCAGGGGAATTTTTTCGTGGATAGGGAGGGGGTTAAATGGGAGGATCTTTTCATGGAGGAATTTGTCATGGGAGGAGAGTATTTCCATAAAGGGGGTGCAGGATTTTGTAATATTATTTAAGACAAAAAAATATGGAAAAGTTAAATACTAGTTAGTTAAATTAAGTTAAAGTTAACTAAAAGTAAGGAGCAGCATCAAAACAAAACGAATGGAAATAATTAAGCATATGAGGGGCTCATCTCCTCCTAAATACCTCCTCTTTACGCTAAATTATTTTTAGCAATTCAAATATTTCTTCTATGGCCTTTGTGATTCAGGGGCTATTCTTAAAGAATTGGGACAAAATTTAAGCTTTAGATTAAAGAGCAAGGTATTGAAGAGGGGGCAAACCCCCCTCATATATTTAATAAAAATATATGAATAAAGAAGTTCATTACGAAAGTTAATTCGGAAGTTATGTATTTTTTATTAATAAAAACGTTCGTAAGAAATTAAAAGTTTTAGTTACCTTTTCAAGTAACCAAAAGATTGAAGGGCAACTAAGCTTCCTCCCCCTCTGTTTTTTGTCTCAAAATCGTCCGATCAAAACCAAGAAAAAGCCATTTAGCTCAAAAAAATATGCAAATTTTGTTCTAAGTATTCATGTGAGGAGAGCCAAAACCAAAACATGCCTTAATTCAAAAACATTCAGAAATTAAATAAAAAACTAGTTTTTTTAACTGAAAGTAAGGGGCGACGTTAAAACTTAAAACGAACAGAAATTACTCCGTATATGAAAGGGGCTGTTCCTTCCTCAAAGCCCCGCTCTTTGCGCTAAAGTTTGACTCTTTCTCTCAAATCTACTCATTAAAACAGTGAAAAATTTTAGCGTAAAGAGTGGGTGTTGAGGAGGGAACGGCCCCTTTCATATACGGAGTAATTTCTGTTCGTTTTAAGTTTCAATGTCGCTCCTTACTTTCAGTTAAAAAACGTGTTTTTAAAAAACGCGACCCTCACATCACCCGAAAATAAAATACAAATTAAAATTCTCGAGTCATCGAGGATACAACACCAACAAAACAACAACCCAAAAAAGAAAAAAAAATAATAAATGAACCATAAGAAACATTTAATAAGAAGCCTTTAATAAGAAACTTTTCATCTGTCTCTTAAAGGAGCCAAGTGTTCGTGACTGCCGGATCTCAGCGGGAACCAAGTTCCAAGCACGCCCCATAGTCAGAGCCAAGCTGAAGTCTGAACGAACCGAGGAACAAGCTGGAATCATCACATCCTCCCGGTTGCGAACCATGTAGAAATTTATTTCCCCTACTAGTTTGAGCAGTCCCAAAAAACAACACGGGAGATCTCCCTCGAAGTATTGATATGCCAACGAAGATAGAGATAAAACATAAATAAATTTAATCTTAAGGAGGTCAAAAGGAGTGTGTGCAGCCGACTGGAGAATTCTCGCCGCTTTCTCATGAAGATGGTGAACTGGAGCAAGTACCGAGGGAAATGTGGACATCCACACAGACGAACAGTAACATATATGAGGGTAAATGAGAGAGAAGTATAAAAGACAGAGGATAGAGAAAGGAAATAAACGCTTTAATTTTCGGATGATCCCAAGTCCACGGGAAACTTTCACTCTTATTATTTGAACATGACACTTAAACGATAAATTTTCAGCCAAAAGACTTCCCAGGAATCGCACATATCGATCCAGGGGACGACTTATGGAGCCTCCTGGTGTATAAAGCTCAGTAATTGTGGGGCAGCTCAGACCTTTACGAGAAAAAATAAGAAGGCATGACTTTTTTACATTTAAATTTAGTTGATTTATGTTTAACTAAAACAGTATCTTCTCAGTCATTGCTTGAAACTTTAGTATAAGGGACGATTCATCTGGAGCTGCAGCACCTAAAGTAGTGTCATCTGCAAATGCTATCAATTCTTCTCGACTATCAGATGTGAACACAAACATAGTCTGAGAGTAAGATTTGTGACTCGATCTACAGCAAAAATTGTTAATTGGGGTGTTAAAAAATCGGTAGAGATCGTTCATACAGATGAGGAAGAGGGTTAGCCCAAGGATAGAACCTTGGGGTAGTCCGTGTTCAATTGGACCTTTTTTGTCTGTAACTTCCGTGGCGATAGATCTGTCAGTTAGGTATGACGAGAGCCAAGACAAAGCTTCCCCATGCACACCAAGATGAGAAAGTTTACCAATGAGGATCTTATGTATTAGGCCGTCAAAAGCTTTCTTTATATAAAAAAATTGCTGGAGGAATAAGATTAAAATCTAAAGACCGTTGTATAAACTGAAGAAGTTTATTTCAAGCATGTTCTGTAAAATACTTTGCTCGAAACCCAAATTGATACTAATGAAAAAAAAATTAGCTTCAAGAAATCTCACCAGACGTTTAAGCATTGCCCTTTCAAATATCTTAGAAAAAACTGACAAAAGAGAGATCGGCCTGTAGTTCCCAGGATTCTTACTGTCACCTCTTTTAAAGATAGATATCACACGCACAAGGCTAAGACGTTGGGGAAATACTCCTAGTTGAAATGACTTATTAATCAAATGGTAAATTGGGCTGATAATCGATGGAAGAATATGTTTAATTACTTTAGCAGAAATTTGGTCAAAACCTGCTGAAGAATTCTTTAAAGAAAAAAACAATAGTTTTAATTTCCTGCACCGTAATCTCCTCAAAAACCATTGATTTCAAGCACGAGGGACCTAAGAACTGCTTCCAAGACTGTGACACAGAGGAATAAGAAACGCTGTTAGCATTCTTTTTTTCCCTATCTCCGCAAAGAATTTGTTCATATCATGTCGTATTTGGCCTGTTTCTGTGACAAGCCGATCATCTACAATGAGAGAATTGAAGAGATCTTCTGGTTTCATGGGCGACCAACTAACTTCCTTAATCACGTCCCACGTCTTTTTTATATTTTTACCGTAATCAACAAATCTCTTTGTAAAATGTACTGTTTTAGCTCTGCGAATAAATGATTTCAGAATATTACAGTACAACTTAAATGCTTCTAAATGAGCATTAATTGGTCTTTTTAGTACTCTCTCCAAAGGTTCTGTTTCCTTTTTATTGACTTTAGGGATGTTAACCAGGAAGCTACAGGTGTTGATCTTTTTGATCGAAGATTTTTTAAAGGAGCATTTAGACAATAAGACGTTAATTTTTCCTTAACAGTGTCATAAAACCTGCCAAATATGTCATTATAATTGCCTAAACTAATATTTTCTGGTAAAGAAAATCCCATGAATATGTACCATGATCTTCTTTCAATCTATCCAGCTCCACCGATGAGCATCAGAATCTCGGTTTATCCTTGGAGACTAATCTTTGTGGATTCTGGAGGATTTGAAACAGGGATGAAACTGGCAAATGGTTGGAAATGTCAGAAAGTAGTACTTCATTCCTAATGGAGTGTAGCGATGAAAAAATATTGTCAATTAGTGTTGCTGACTGGTTTGAAATCCTTGTCGGTATGTTTGTACAAGGAGCCAATCCGTACGAAATTAGTAATGACAAGAGACTAGAAGCCTGTCTGTATGACGATTTCGTACCTGATTATTCTTACTAAAAAATTTTTCACAGAGACCGATAATAAAAGGGCACGAATCCCTACATAATAATTGAATACCGTCGAATGAAGAATTTAGGCCCTGAACGTTAAGATGCACAACCGCAAAAATAAAACGGCACCGAGCTCCGGAGTCCCAAAATCTCTGCTCCTCCACAAACACGCTATCAATAATATTCTCAAAATTTTCATCATAACTCATATTGGGGGCTTTACCAACCAGATTATTAAATAATTTCATTAAAATCAACACTCTTAAATTCATTGTCATTTAATCTTCCTAGTGTTATGTTGGCGTTAATCCCCTACGGAGAGTCCAATTCAACCATAATTACTTACCGAAATAGGTGACTGACAGTCATACTGTAGTCGCGTGAACACCAGTGATGTCAACTGCTTAACATTCCCAAGTAAAAAGGCTATGAAACGAACTTGATTATTTTGTTCTGAAAAAAAAAATGACAACTAAAATAGCACAGGAAGGTGTAAATACTGTAGGAAAAGAAAGAAAATAAAAGAGAAAAATAGGTTAACAACAATAAAGAACAGCACATTTTTTGAATATATTTATATATAGAGCGGAAGCGAGCACTCACTATTGATCATGCGTCAAAATCAAAATAAGTATTGGCCGAAGGAAAAAACTAGGGAAAAAGTGTCGTAGCATGTGTCATCAACCTTGATCTAGTTAGAAATAAGAATCTTTTTAGATTCTAGCCATAATCTGGTACTCTTTTGAACCACCTTGTAGTGAGACACTTTATCGGAGGCAAGTTTACAATTTCTTAAATTATAAGCCACACTCAGAAGTTCTTTCCGACGTTTAGCCAATTCGAATGGAAGGTCAATACTGACGCTTTTCCCCGTATTTCTTAGATTACCCACACAAGCCATAATATTGGCCATAATATTGGCATGTGTCATCAACCTTGATCTAGTTAGAAATAAGAATCTTTTTAGATTCTAGCCATAATCTGGTACTCTTTTGAACCACCTTGTAGTGAGACACTTTATCGGAGGCAAGTTTACAATTTCTTAAATTATAAGCCACACTCAGAAGTTCTTTCCGACGTTTAGCCAATTCGAATGGAAGGTCAATACTGACGCTTTTCCCCGTATTTCTTAGATTACCCACACAAGCCATAATATTGGCCTTATTTCGAAGATTTAAAACAGATACAAGAATAGAGTCCGATGCCGGGCATGAGTTTTGTCTGATGGGACGTTTAGCCTTACTTTTAAGTCTATAGATGGCCGTAAGCTTAATATCCCTGTTGTTTCGTATCAACATTTCTGATGAAAAATAATTAACAGTTTCATCAATATTTTCATTTTCCTTGTTGATAATTCTATGGATAAGAAGATTCTTGCGTTTAGCGTACAATTCAGTTCTTGAACACTGGTCTTTAACTGCCACAATTGCAGATTTTAAACCAGTGTTTTTTTTTGGTTTTTTGTTTTTAACGCTGCATTCTCCCTACGAATATCTTCAATCAGTTGCTTTAATTCGTCAATACGCTCATTAAAATACTTTTTCGAGACAAATATCGATAATTATATTATATCGGTAATTAATATATTGCTAAATATACGGTACGCTCGCTTCGTTCCTCAACTCATCAAACTTACATATAAAAGAAACTTACAGGCATGCGCCCTTTTCTTCATAAAATCCAAATACGAGGAGCCCTGGAATTAACAGTGCTGTAATTGATATAAAACAGGATTTCACAGTAGTTAAGAGAAAATATCACGAAGTAAAATAGATGTCTTGCCTCTACATAGGTATATATATATATATATATATATATATATATATATATATATATATATATATATATATATATATATATATATATATATATATATATATATATATATATATATATCTGGCGTTGTGCTTAAGACAGCCCCTGAACATAGGACCGAAATATTCACTGAATGGAGTTCCACTGTCTTGAGAAAATTTGCCTACAGTTTCTAAGCCTTGTTTGTTTGATATGGAAAGCCAGTGTGGTCTTTCTCGCTATTTACGTTTAGCCTATGGGGAGCAGTTAACCTATGATATCTTTTGTTTTATTAATTTAGGTAAAAAACATGCCATTATTATCAATCAACAAATTTTTTTAGAAGACTGCAGAAAGGAAAATCTTATTTCTATGTCTTTAAAATATGAATTGCAGTTAAATACCTGGAAAGAAGCACAATTCCCTCATACACTAAAATTGAAAACCTTGGTCCACATTATTAAGGTCAAAAAATGAAAAAGAAATTATTTCTTCAGAAAGAAAATCTTTGGAAGATTCTCTTTTCTACCAAAACAAGTTCCTGTGGCACATATAGTTTCTTCTCTAGCAACGTCTTTGCATAAATACTACCCATTTGTTTCTAAGAATGACTAAAGTTTTTTTAGGAAACCCTGTCCATTGTTGATTTTCTTCAAGTTGTTAGATTAGAAAGGAATATGTTTATCCATGATTTTTGCTTGTCAAAGGAACAACTTTGTAAAAAATTGGAAAGGTTGATTAAAAGAATCTTCGATGAGAAACTTTATTTACTTTCCAAGATTCCCTCCTGGACCTGCTATTGTTAACTACTCTTCTAGAACGTTGGAGCCCCAGGAAACTGAGAAACCGGAAAAAAGTTCAAAATTCTCTTTTCTACCAAAACAAGCTCCTTTGGCAGATATAGTTTCTTCTCTAGAGTCCGCTTTGCATAAACAGTACCCATTTGTTTCTAACCCTGATGAAGCTAGGTCTTGTCTCATAAATACCCTTTATAACAGCCAAAAAAGGTCAAGTCCTGCAAAGAACCGTCCATTATAATAACCAAAGCAGACGAAAAGCAATTCACATGTTGTCATGGATACGACAGAATATGACAAAAAAATCCTTTCACATTTAAATGAAACAACTAGATATAAAACAATAACTCATGATGCTACTTGTCAGTTTGCTAATAATTTTATAAATTAGTCAAAGTAGCTAAAACAGAATGGTAAAATCACCCAACAATTATACAATAAGTTTTTCCCCCGTGGTAGTTTCTGTCCAAAATTCTACGTTTGACAAAAAATCCATTAACAAAGTATTCCCTTAAGAACTAATGTAACATGTACTAAAGCCCACGCTTCCAATGCTGGAAAATGACTTTGCACAACTTTCAAACCTTTTACAGTATTCCCAAATTTCCTATATTAGCAACACGGCAGATTTAACTTTTACTTTTAAATTTTTACGAACATAAAGCGTTTTTTTTTACTTGGAGAATTAGGTTTGCTTATTTATTTCCATGGTTCCACGTGGTAACAGTGGCGAAAATGTGGCACCACCCTAAAAACTGCATAAATTTGAAACGACGAAATGTAAAATCTCAAAAAATCCCAGTTTTTACATATGAGCTAAGGCGAGTCCAGGGAACAAAATGTTATCAATTTGCTGTTTATAGTACTTCAACCTTGTTCGCATATTCCTGGCATTTTATATAGTTCCTTAGCATTTGGCTCGTAATCAAAATCTGCTGAGTCGCACTGTCAATTTGTTTGGCAATCTGTTGAGCTGCATTTGAAGTTCCATTGGACACTCGTTCCCTTGGACACTCGTCTAAATTTGTCCCCATTCTTCGACTAAATGATAACAACAATTGATGTAGATGCCTTAACAATTTCAGTCTACTGATTACTGTTGAGTTTCTCAAACAGTTCGTGGTAACGAACTGTATGTAAGGAGCCACACGGCTCAATAGTAATCGAATCTATAAAAAATAGAATTTGATACCAATAGTTACATTAAAAAAATCGCATTTTATACTGATTTTAAATATATATGTTTCATCAAGATTAGTCTTACTGATCAAAAGTTACGAGCCTGATAAAATTTGCCTCATTTTAGAATATAGGGGGAAACACCCTTAACAAAAATCTCATCATCAGATTCAACGTATCAGAGAATATTTTTGTAGAAGTTTCAAGCTCCTATCTACAAAAATATGGAATTTCGCATTTTTTTGCCAGAAGACAAATCACGGATGCTTGTTTATTTGTTTTTTTGTTGTTTTTTTCCCCAGGGGTGTTCGTATCGACCCAGTGGTCCTAGAATGTTGCAAGAGGACTCATTCTAACGGAAATTAAAAGTTCTAGTACCCTTTCTAAGAGACCAAAAAATTGGAGGGCATTTAGGCCCCCTCCCACGCTCATTTCTTTTCCCAAAGTCACTGGAACAAAATTCTGAGATAGCCATTTTATTCACCATAGTCGAAAAATCTAATAACTATGTCTTTATGGACGACTTACTCCCCCGCAGTCCCCGTGGGAGGGGCTGCAAGTTACAAACTTTGACCTGTGTTTACATATAGTAATGGTTACTGGGAAGTGTACAGACGTTTTCAGGGGGATTTTTGGTTGGGGAGGGAGAGTTGAGAGGGGGTACGTGAGAGGATCTTTAATGGAGGAAATTCTCATGGGGCAAGAGAGAGACTTTCAATGAAGGGGGCACGGGATTCTCTAGCATTATTTAAAAAAAAAGAAAAAATAAATGCGAAAAGTTTTTTCTACTGAATTTGAGGAGCAGCATTTGAGAATGTCGCAAGAGGACTCATTCTAACGGAAATTAAAAGTTCTAGTGCCCTTTCTAAGAGATCAAAAAATTGGAGGGTATTTAGGCCCCCTCCCACGCTCATTTTTTCCCAAAGTCACCGGAACAAAATTCTGAGATAGCTATTTTATTCACCATAGTCGAAAAATCTAATAATTATGTCTTTGGGGACGACTTACTCCCCCGCAGTCCCCGTGGGAGGGGCTGCAAGTTACAAACTTTGACCTGTGTTTACATATAGTAATGGTTACTGGGAAGTGTACAGACGTTTTCAGGGGGATTTTTTGGTTGGGGAGGGAGAGTTGAGAGGGGGTAGGTGGGAGGATCTTTAATGGAGGGACTTCTCATGGGGGAAGAGACTTTCAATGAAGGGGGCACGGGATTTTCTAGCATTATTTAAAAAAAAATGAAAAAATAAATATGAAAAGTTTTTTTCCACTGAAATTGAGGAACAGCATTAAAACTTATAACGAGCTGAAATCATTACGCATATGAGGGGTTTGCCTCCTCGTAATACCTCGCTCTTTACGCTAAAGTATTTTTAGTTATTTCAACTATTTATTCTACGGCCTTTGTGATTCAGGGGTCATTCTTAAGGAACTGGGACAAAATTTAAGCTTTAGTGTTAAGAGCGAGGTATCGACGAGGGGTAAACCCCCTCAAATACGCAATTAAAATATAAGAATATAGAGGTTCCTTACGTAAGTTATTTCGTAAGTTATGTATATTTTTTTCTAATGAAAACGTTCGTAAAAAATTAAAAGTTCTAGTTGCCTTTTTATGTGATCAAAACTTGGGGGGGGGGCAACTAGGTTTCCTCACTCACTCCTTTTTTCTCAAAATCTTCCGATTAAAACTATCAGGAAGCCATTTAGCAAAAAAAATATTCAAATTTTGTTTTGATTTTTTATTTGTGGAGAGCCAAGATGAAAACATTCATTAATTCGAAAACGTTCAGAAATTAAATAAAAAAAGTCTATTTAAATGAAAGTTAGGACATTAAAACTTGAAACGAACAGAAATTATTCCGTATATAAAAAGAGCTTTTCCTCCTCAGCACCCTGCTCTTTACGCTAAAATTTTTTACTGTTTTAAAAAGTAGAGTTAAGAGAAAGAGTCAAACTTTAGTGGAAAGAGCGAGTTGTTGAGGAGGAAAAGCCCCTTTCATATACGGAGTAATTTCTGTTCGTTTTAAGTTTTAATGTCGCTCCTTACTTTCATTTAAAATTTTTTTTTATTTAATCGCAAAATGAAACAATGATTAACACCAATCCTATTATATAAATCAAATATACTTTATTTATTATTTGTTTTTTATTGAGCTTGACCAGTTGTTACCTTTTTAATTTTTGAATACGTTCCTGGTGCTGACCTTTCTAACAGAAACCCCTTCTTTTCCTCATTATTACCCTTGCTGTCAGCACTGTAATATTTCTTATTTTCCACATTGTTTTGACAAAAGCGACTAACGTGAATGAATTTGAAGGGTTTACGTAATTTATGGTTTCTAAATCCCAAGGCAACCCCAACCCCATTTCTAGGCATAGTCAAACAAGTCAAGTGGTTCAATTTCTAGTTGTTTTTTATCAATATTTCAGTCATTACTTGACGCCATATATGGTAAATTAACACCATACTTATAATAATTATATCTTGGATCGAGCTCAGGGCTGTGTATTACCAAACAGAGATAAATCCACCTTCTTCTAATTTGGATTAGTATTGAGAAGCTTTTGCATAACTACCCAAAATTTATCATATGCATATTGCTGCTAATGCTGCTAATATGATTACTGCTTCTTTCGAGGCTAAGGGTTTTTATCTCAAACGCTTGTTGGGGTGACAAGTCTGCTGCTTGTCCTTTTTAAAAAGACACATCAACTGAAACGTCGAATCTCCACCTCATGCGCCAACCTCTGGAGGATTGACACTGAAAGTAAGGAGCGACATTGAAACTTAAAACAAACAGAAATTACACCGTGTATGAAAGGGACCGTTCCCTCCTAAGTGCCCCACTCTTTACGCTAAAGGTTGAACCTTTGTCACAACTCTACTTTTTTAAAACAATAAAACAACTTTAGCGTAAAGAGTGGGGCGCTTAGGAGGTAATATCCCCTTTTATATACAGAGTAATTTTTGTTTGTTTTTAGTTTTAATGTCCTTCCTTACTTTCAGTTGAAAAAACTTATTTTTATTTATTTAATTTCTGAATGTTTCTGAATTAATACATATTATGATTTTGGCTCTCTGCACATGAAATAATTAAAACAAAATCTGTATATTAATTTTTTGTGGCTAAATGGCTTTCTCATAGTTTTGATCGGAAGATTTTGAGAAAAAAGGGGTGGGGTAGGAGGCCTATTTGCCCTCCAATTTTATGGTTACTTAAAAAGGCAACTAGAACTTTTAAATTTTTTTATGAATGTTTTTTTAGTAATAAATATACGTAACTTACGAATAAACTTACGCAACAAGCATCTATATTCGTATATTTTTATTACGTATATGAGAGGATTCGCCCCTTTGTCAATAACTCGCCCTTTATGCTAAAGCTTAAATTTTATTCTAATTCTTTAAGAATGACCCCGGAATCACAAAGGTCGTAGAATAAATAGTTGAAATTGCGAAAAATATTTTCGCGTATACAGCTAGGGATTTAGAAGGAGGTGAACCTCCTCATATGCGTAATAATTTCTGTTTGTTTTAAGTTTTAATGCTGGTCCTTACATGTAATTAAAAACATATATATTTTTTTTCATTTTTTTAATGGTAATTTTTAGAGGTTTTGCGAGTTCGGAGTGCTAGAATATGTTTGAAAATTAATGCTAAGAAGACTAAGTCACTAAGGCTAGGAATAAGTGAAGATGAAAAGGTGACGTTGGGTAACAAAAAGATTGATCAGGTGGGCGACTCCACTTACCTTGGTAGTATTATTAGTAAAGATGGTGAGAGCAGTGAAGATATTAAAAGTAGAATGACTAAGGCTCAGAGTGTTTTTTAACAGTTAAAAAAAGTTTGGAAGAATAGGAAGATACGTCGGGAAACCAAAATTAAAATATTGGAAGCTACAGTGATAACAGTGGTCAAACATGGCTCTGAAGCATGGGCACTCCGAAAAGTGGAAGAAAATTTACTAGGTGTTCTCCAGAGAAATTGCCTACGGATTGTTCTAGGTACCCGGCTGACTGAACGTACTTCCAACAGTAGGCTGTACGAAAAATAGGGTTCAATCCCACTCCCTAGGGCTATAATGAAAGAAAGGTTGAAATGGCTAGGCCAGGTTCTGTGGATAAAAGATGACAGATATCTGAAGATTGTCCTTTTTGGCCAACCGTCTTGTGCTACACGGAAAGAAGGTCGTTCTCGTTTGTGTTGGGAAGATGTCATAAATAAAGAAATAAAGGAAATGGAAACTTCCTGGGAGGGTTTAAAGAGGAAGACCTTGAATAGATTAGATTGTAGGAGGAGCGTGCGTAGCTGTGTTAGCCTCAGGCGGTTTGGCTCAGCAATGAGTTATTTAGCAGTATTAGTGCCCCTTTAAAAAGGACCCAGCTGCTGAAACGTTGACTCTGTGCCTTATACGCCAGCAATACCTCCGGAGGACTTTTATCTTCTGGTTTTTTAAGCCTATTAAGGTGAAGCTATCACGGAATGTTAGTGAAAACACCCTATGTACACGCAGGTTGTCAAAAAAGCATGTATGCATTAGGAAACCCTTGAGTATTAAGCTGAAACTTTCAGTTGAAACTAGCCGAAACGCATTCTGTGGAAGTTACCATTATTTCTAGCACTAGTAGTATTACGACTATACATCTACTAAGGTTCATCACGAATGGATAAGGCTATTAATCCAAAATTCTTAGGGAATATTGACGAATTTGTTGCACTGAATCGAAAGACGCTATGTGCATACAGTTTGTCACAACAACATATCATCAATGTTTATACTTTTGAGTGGGATCAATAGATTGGAAATAAGAAGTCCTGTTGTCTGTCAGTTCTATTGGACTTTTAAGAGTCAAACAGAATCAAAGGGCAACCAGCCCCCCCCTCTTCATGCCTTTTTTTCTCAATTGCATCTGATCAAAAATTTAAACCAGTATTTTGTTCAAAATAGTAAAAGCCTAAAACCTATTGCGTTATTTGCGCTCTACTTAAAACGAATTATATTACTAACATTTTTTTATGCTTAAGACAGTAAAAAAAATAAAGTGAAATAAAATATTAAATTGCAGAGATTTCAGCAACTAATACCATTATATATATATGAAATATTCTGTTTATTTTTGTTAATTCATTTCAAGTGCTGCTTAACATAGTCTTCAAAAGAACACAAATGATACAATAGGCTTTAGGATTTTTACTTTTAGGAATTGGGGAAATTTGGCAGTAGGCAAACTTCTTTTTTTATTACAAAATGTTCTTTTAAGTTTGACTTAACACTCAGTTTAATTTTTACTCGTTTTCAAATTTGTTTACTCATTTATATTAGTACCCGTTGTTTGTATGTTTGTTATGATTTTTATTTTGATTTATGTTCGTTTTGGGTTTCTTTTATTCTTTAATAGTAATTTCTCATCGTTTTGAGTATTAACTAATATATAATTTATTTCTGCTGGCTTATATTTTAACACTGGAACCAGAATTTACTCACTTCTGAATATTGAGGTAAAGTACTTAAACAGAAAAATATTAAAAATGTTCCTAATATTAACCAGCGATAAAACCAATCAATTAAAGATAATCAAAACTAATTTTAAAAATTGTTTTTGAAAAACAAATTTCAAGAGGTTTTTGGTATTTCTGAGATTTTTCTTTTATCATCAAAATTATGCATGAAACAATCTCAATATTTTTATTAGTTCTCATTGCCTCCAATAATAACCATATTCCTTTTGTTTCTTCTTTTTTCTCGATCTCTTTTTTTGTTTCTTCTATTTTGCTTTTTTCGTTTGTTTCTTTTATTCTCATTTTTTTTTCTTTTTATGGGACTTGGTATTCACCATGTGACATATACAGATCGCAATCTCTGTCTGTTTGTCTGTCTGTCGGTCCCAGTTTTGCTAGTTCGGGCACTTTCAAATAAGCTAGGACGATGAAAAGTTGGCACATATATAAGGGACCAGAACAGATCACATCAGAAATTGTCACTGCCCGATTTGACCATCTAGGGGGGGGGAGTGGAAGGACGATTAATTTGAAAAAATTAGAAAAAATGAGGTATTTTTAACTTACGAATGGGTGACTGAGTCTTAATGAAATTTGAAATTTAGATGGAAATAATGTCTCAGAGCTCTTATTTTAAATCTCGACCAGATCTGGTGACATTGGGGGAAGTTGGAGGGGGACCCGGAAATCATGGAAAACGCTTAGAGTGGAGAAATCAGGAGGAAACTTGGTGGGAAGAATAAGCACAAGTCCTAGATAATTGATTGACATAACCGGACCAGATACACTCTCCTTGCGGAAGTTAAGGGGGGAGGGTATTTTCAGTGCTTTGGCGAGTTCGGGGTTTTGGACGCATTAGGACAATGAAAACTGGTAGACGTGTTGGGGACCTGCACAAATTAACTTGATAACAGTTGTTTCCACGATTCGACCATCTGGAATGGCTGGAGGGAGGGAGAGGAAAGTTTGAAAAATGAAGTATGTTTTTCTCAAGAATGGGTGGATCGAATCTTAATGAAACTTGATATATAGAAACATGTCATGGCTCAGATGCTCCGTTTTCAATTTGGATCGGATCCAGGGACAGTGGGGGTGGAGGTGGGAAACAGATTTCCAGTAAATTGGAGTACCGAGTCTAATTTTAGGTTCCAACCTCGTCACAAGTGACATATAAACTATTGGCTTTTCCAACCTCGTCACAAGTGCCTTATGAGCTCTTGGCTCTTAGTATATGGATGTTTTGATGAATAACAACCAAATTGACACTTATTGTTTGAAATAAAACACAAAAGGTGTTAATACCCTTTAAAGGGTTTGGTTAGATAGGATACCGGCACTAGTTTTATTCGTAGACCTTTTTTGGTCCTGGGATGATACATTTTGCACTGTTTTGTTGTTTTTATGACGAAACTGTATATGGAGGCCTTATTTGCGACATAAGTTGAAAATTTTTTTTCTCTGTTTTAGGGGGGGGGGAAATAAAATTTAATTTTTTCTCTTCTATGGAAACATTCAAAACAGAAGTTGAGCTTTTTTCTCTTCAGAAAAAATTGAGAGCAGAAGTTGAACTTTCTCTTGTTTGGGAAAATTCGATACGGAAGTGTAGCTTTTTTTCTCTTCTTTGGGAAAATATTTTTGTCTGACGCTTAAAAACTCCCCACCCACATGTCTCTGAATCTTTATAAATTCCCACTTCATGTGTCTCTAACTCTAAGAAGAATCCAGTTCATCTCTGTCAAACTTTGGCAAAATCCTTATCCATCTATTTCAGACTCTAGCACACCTTCTGCGAGCCTGGTATTAGTGTATGCGTCTGAAAGTATGGTATTAGTGTATGTCTCCTGTCCTTGCATCTCGGACTTTTGAATAAACATTCTATATGTTGGAGTTGCTAGCGTACTCTAAATATATTGGAAACATAACAAAGAAATTTAATAAATATTCTTATTGAAATAAAGGCACATACAGTGCTCCAAAATCCACTCCACTCCATAAAAATAATTCACAATAATTATTCATCATATTTTATCTTGACAAGGAATTTATTTCAATTCGGAGTCATTCACAACTTTAAACATGGTTTTACTTACAAGCTCATCATACATTTAATCACTTCTATTATTTCTTCAGTGATTTTATATTTGGTAAACTACCAAAAATACTATTAAACTTCACTGGTGCTTTGTTTTTTGTTGATTTGTTTTTAATTTCCATGGTTTTATTATCTGCCAATGCCCTTTTTATTTTGGCTGTCATTTCACTGTCTATTACCATTTTATTTCTTATAAAGGTAACAATTCCAGACGTTGAAAACAAAAAACCCAAGGGTTTTGGTTTTTTTCACCCTTGGGTAAAAAACTGAAGTTAAAAACCAAGAAGGTATATTATGAACTCGGACGCATTACATAATTCAACGCTGGAGGGAGCATTAAAACGAGGTATTAAATCAGGTGCCTCCCACAACTTCTTTAAATATCCCCAAAGAAACATTGCTCGATCTTGGAATATATTCCGGACCTCTCTTGCTGAGTGAAGTAAAAGAGGCTCTAAAGACTTTGAAAAATGGAAAGGCATCCGGCAACGATGGCATACCCCCAGAACTGTTGAAATATGGTAGAACTGCCCTAGCAGTGCCCATGTTTGAGCTTTTGTCACGTGTTTGGGATGATGAAAAAGTCCCGAGTGAACGGTCAAAGGCAGTAATTGTCAAACTCTTCAAAAAAGGATGAAAGATTAAATATGATAATTGGAGAGGTATTACTTTACAAATAGTTGGCAGCAACGTTTTGTACCAAATTATTCTCAATAGAATTCAAAGTAAAGTGGAGAAAGTTCTGAGAGATGAACAGAATGGATTCAACCAAAACAGATTGTGTTGTGACCTAATATTTAGCCTGAGAGTCTTGCTCGAAGAATCTAATGAATGGGAAGTTCAACTACTCACTGTAGACTTTCTCAAGGCCTTCGACTCGATACACCGCGAGACCACATGGAAAATTTTAATACGTTACGGGATCCTGATATAATTGTAAATATAATTAAAGCGTAATGCCTTGATATTATGTGTGCAATATAAACATGGGGTGGCCTAAAAGACTGGTTCACCGTTCAGTCGGGTTTAAGACAGGACTGCATTCTATCACCATTATTATTTGCCATAGTTATATATTTTGTGCTTCGTGGATGTAACTTCAGTGGGGTTCTACAACTAAACCCACTTCATAATGGTAGATGGTAAACCTACTTCATGAAAACTTCATGATGGCATTCTTGCGGACGATATTGTACTCTTCGCTCACGAATCAGAAGCTATACAAGACAATATAAATAAACTTGGATGTATGGCAAATACTGTTGGAGTCTCCATAAACACTAACAAGACTAAATAAATGTCAAATACGGTCATTCCTGCTTTAGCTGAAGGACTCTTGGTCAACAACGTGGAAATTGAAGTAGTGAGAGAGTTCAAATATCTCGGGAGCATTCTTACGCAAAATGCAAATCCTGAAAGAAAAATTTTGTGCTGAATAGCATTTACTGGCTCTCCCTTCAATTGTATTAGAAATGTTTGGAGAACTAACAAATATTCCCAGAAGCTAAAGCTCAGAATTTATAATAGCAATGTCCTCTCGGTCCTTGCATATGGCAGTGAAACTTGGAGCATCACTGTGCAACTAGAAAAACGACTACGGGCATACAATATTAACTCCCTAACATCTATTTTGAATATACATTCGGTGGAGAGAACAAGAAATGATGAGATTTATAGCATGACAAATCATACACCGATCCTTCATGTCATTAGAAAGCGACGATGGATGTATTGGGGGCACATGGTACGAATGGGTGATGGAAGACCACCACAGGACATATGGTTTTGGACAACCTCTGGCCTCTGCAAGTCAGGGAGACCCAAAATGATCATTGGCAGGATATTAGAGAAGGTGGTGAAGTTGGCGAGGTCTTCGATGGAGGAACTTGTGTCGATGACTTAGGACAGGTCATCGTGGTGAACCCCTTTTGCTGCCTCATGCACCTTCAGGCGTGGAAGAACCTAAGTCGAATTAAGTCTAATTCCAGACGTAGACAAGATATGGTTTCTGACATTGATAAAAGAGTACACTTTTTTTCTTTTTACCTTCTGTTGAATTCAAATAACCAAAAGATGGTGATAGGGTTTATCAGTGGCTAGCATACTACCACAAGGATTAGCAAGAAGTGGAATATCGTCATCAGCAATTCTTATTATTCTTGCATTCCCTTTGAGTGGTATCATCTATGGAGACCTCTTTCTAGTACTTGTCTTGTAGTTTAAATATATACATTTTTGTCAGAAGTCAGTGTTACAATAAGACTATAATGTATATATAACTTCTTATCCTTTCACTGCACAAATAATATTGATAAGAAGCTCCAAATTAAGGGCAAATTGTTTGTGAATTTAGCTGTTTGTAATAGCTCTAAAGCAAATTGCATGTTCCACTCTATGTGGTTAAAAAAAGGAGCTTTCTAGGTGAGCGTATTTTTTTGATTATTTATTTTAAATTTATTGGAGAGTCTCATTTGGAATGACGAAAAAACGGAAGAAGCAGCAAGAGCTTGACAGTTTTAACATTTCAAATGTCTCAGTAGGCACAACGGTTGAAGAATTGTCAATAAAATCGTTATCTGACAGCATAGCTATAATTTTAGCAACAGTAAAGGGCAATTCAGCTGCTTGCTTTATAAGGTCTAGGCCTTAGTATGAAAGCAGTAGAAAACCGATCAACAGAAGTTGAAAAATTAGTGACGGATTCAAATTGGGAAATCTCTGAAGTAAAGCCGCGAATTTCTGCCGTAGAAGATGAAGCGTCAAATCTGAAGTTGCAAATTTTGGCTTTGGCGTGAAAATGTGAGGTTAATAACAGAGTTGTCTACGGTTAAGCAAAACTTCAGCGAGTAGAAAGTAAAGAAACGCATAAGAATTTGATTTTATGGAACGGTTCGGCGAGAGACGCGGAATCAGCAAAAGTGGTGTTCGAATAGGTCATCAAAGATGGGTTGTACTATGAACATATTCGCGATTATTCAGTTCTGGGATATGGAAAGGAAAAAAAATAGATCAAAGTAGAAATACATAATGCAGAGATTCGACTGGTACTGCTGCAAAACACTAAAAAAATATATATAAAAGTTGTGATGAACTTTTCTAATATCTATTTGACAGATGATATGGCACTTCCTGTTAGAGAGGCCCGTAGAAAATTACCGGCACTTAGAAAGAAAACTATGGACTGCCAAATCTGTCAATTGGACGTCTGGGTTTCAAAGTCGGTACCACCTCTTCTTTGCATTCAACGTCATATAAATGCTCTCGTGGAAAAGTATATGTCTGAGCGGATTGCAGATAATTTTTTAAGAAACAAAATGATAAGTAGTGAAGATATGCCGATACGAGAATAGCCTATAATATGTGAAAGTATGTATATGGGCAGTAAAGTATGAGGATGAGTGAATTATTTTGTGAACAATATTGGTTGTTTTGTTTGAATCATTATTTGGTTATTTATTTATTTTTGTTATATTTTGTTATTATATATTATATATTTTGTTATTATTATTTTAATTTGTTGTAGTGCTATTAGATGTAATATTTAGTGCTTGTTATATTGTTTCTTAAGTGTGAGTTCGAATGAATAGATGTTTATTTTTATTTTTAATTTTTCTCTTTTCTGGTTATAAATTAATTTAGTTGTTTTGTAATATTTAGCTAGGTTAGGTGCTGCTAATTGGGATTGATGATTCCTTTCGTTTGTTTGTTTTCTTTGTTATATCTAATTATGAAAGTTGAGAGGGTGTGTTTGATTTTGATTGGTATTTGCCCTATTCGACACCACAGACCATTTAGTTTTTTACTAGATAGTGGTTAGAGAACTTGTTATTCCCGTTGGGGCTCATAACATAGTTGATTTGAAAATCAGTGGGTAAACTTTTATGATTATTTTAATGAAAGTATTAACAGAAATATGGATTTTATTGTCCTGGCCTCTGAAACCCCTGAAGATACTAAATGTATATTTAATTATAATTTTAATAGTCTTAGGTATCAACATGGTGGATCACATGATTTTAGGATTTTTCGTTTGAATTGCCAAGGCCTTGATACAACTTTTGATTTTTAGTTAATTTAGCTAATCTTAATTTCTTCCATGTTCTAGCCTTAACGGAGATTTGGCTGGGTGATCATAACTCTGCTCTTCTGAATATACCGGGGTACATTTTAATTACACGGAACCGAGAGTTATGTCAGCACGTGGGTCTTGCAGCCTATTTACGTGAAGATCTGCACGTGAAAATCCGTGATGATCCGCGTAATTATAATGAAATGGTGTGTAAAACACTAGTTCTAGAAGCTAGATTAAATAATGTTGATGCATATTTAGTAATTGTGTATAAGTCAACCTCTAGCTCTGTTCAAGAATTCTTTGAGAATTTACATGAACAGCTGGCGAAAGTGCAAACTAGCAATAAAACTTGTTTCATTCTTAGTGATTTCAACATCAACATGTTACATATCGAGTCTTTGTTGACTTATCAACTTTTAAATCTATGCTTGTCTTATGGTTTAGTACATACGATTAACATTCCGACTAGAGTTTCTAGAACCTACGCAACGCTTTTGGGCAATATTTTTTCAATTGTACCTTTTAGGTCTTGCAGAGTTTCTGTAAATGTTGAATCTGACCACTTTGGTGTTTATGCTGATTTTGAGGTATTTACTCATAAGTGAGTAAATTCTGACTTGAGTAAAAGGTTTGTAGTTCTTGATAAAATAAACCCTTGTAAACCTAAATAATAATTTAGTTCAAGTTGATTTTATGTCCCTGCTCAGAGAGGAAAATGATGCAAATTCTAAATTTCTGCTTTTTTATGGTAAGTTATTGGAAAAAGCTAAAGAAGTGGGAGTTGTTAAGAATATGAAAGGGTGAAAACATAATGGAAATAAGCCATGGATGACACAAGATCTTCTTCCGAAAATAAATTTAAGAGATCGATTGTTTAAGTTACAAGTTTTAGAACATACGGATGAAAATAAAGAGCAATACCGTGTTATTCGTAATGGTTTGAGTAATTTTCCCCGTGAGGCTAAAAAGAGGTATTTTAGCTACAAATTTAAGGAAGCTGAAGGAAACTCATTGAAGACCTAGCAAATAATCCGTAGTGTTATAGATTAGAGTCCTAATATACCACCATCTGAAGTGATAGTAAAACAGGCCATAGCTACAAACGATTTTACGATTTGTAATGAGTGTTAAAATCATTTTATTTCAGTAGGTTCTAAAATAGCCAATACGATTTCCCCTTTTCCGGGAGACTCACCTTTTGGATCCACTTTACCGCCCAGCATAGATGTATCATTGCATCTAAAGTTGATTACCGTTGACGAGATAAGGGATACCATGTATGCCATGAATAATAGTTCGTCTGGTAGTGACTTGATGAGTTTAGAAAATTCTGAAATGTATTTTTCCATTTATATCTAGCATTCGAAAATCATTAATTAATGGTTGTTTCAGAAACGGTAAGTTTCCAGATTGTTTAAAGTATGCAAGAGTGACACCGGTTTATAAAGGTGGTGACAAAAATGATCTTAGTAATTATCGTCCAATATCAGTTTTGTCAGTTATTTCTCGTCTGATTGAAAAATATTTCAGTTCTCGGTTAACTATACTTCTTGAGAAGTTTCATTTTTTTTTCTTAATATTAATCAGTTTGGATTCCAAAATAATAAGAAGACGGAGGATGCATTGGTATTTTTGGTATTATTGTATATTTGGTATTATTTTTGGTATTATTGGTATTTTTGGTATTATTGGTATTATTAATATGGCCTTAGACAAAGGACTGAAGGCTGGTGCGTATTTCTAGACCTAATGAAGACTTTTGATACAGTTGACCATGGTCTACTCTCGGAAAAGTTTGAAGTTTATGGGATCTGAGGTACAGCTTCTGCTTTTCTACGGAGTTTCCTGAGTAACTGGTACCACTTTGTAGTTAGATGAATTGCTTAAAATCTGAATTACGCCCAGTTAGTTTTAGTGTCCCACAGGGATCTGTTATCGGTCCGATTTTTTGTTTATTAATGATATGCCTCATTGTATCCAAAATTGTTGTTTCAGCGTTAGTGATATGACTAAGAGTCTCCGGAATGAAACTGTGTCATTATTTGCGGATGACACAGTGGCTATCACTGCTGCAGACGGATGAATCACTCCTGATATCGATGAAAGATAATGTGGATAGAATATGACAGTGGCTATCATTGCTGCAGACAGAAGAATCACTCCTGACATCGATGAAAGATAATGTGGATAGAATATGACAGTGGCTATCATTGCTGCAGACGGAAGAATCACTCCTGACATCGATGAAAGATAATTGACTTGGTAAGTCACAATTTGTCATTTTTTCTCGATCTCCCGTTTTTTATCCTTGGATTGATGAAATTCTTACACATTGTGGGATTTTAAAGCGTGTTTTTTCGATTAAGTACCTGGGGGTTTATTTTGATGATATTTTATCATTCTAATCTCATGTAGGCCTACGGTCTTCGAGTAAAATTGTGCCTCGTAAATTATATTGAGAGAACTTAAGCATTTTTTCCCTGTATATGTCCTACACCTCCTTTATTTTTTCCTTGTTCGTCCATATATTCTTTATTGTAGTATCGTGTGGCCTGGTACATTTGGTTTTGCTGTCCGGCTCGTACAAGTTCTTCAAAACAATGCTGTTCGTTGGTTGGTTGGCCTACGACCCCAAGATTCGGTGCAGAGCGTCTATGAGCAAACAAAGATACTACCAGCCTCAGGACTACGAGAGTTATATACACTTTTGTTTATTTTTAGGCTACATCAGGGTACAAATCTTTCATGTTTTCACAGTTTAGCTAATTTGAGATCCATGATCCATAATTATGACACTCAATCATCTGGTGAGATTAATATTCCATTGACTGTTTCGACCCAGTCGACGTTTTCTGTGCTTCATAAGGAGATTAGAAGTTGGAATAATCTTCATCAGAGTTTAAAAAATTATAGTGATATTTCTTTTTTCGAGAGTGAAATCACAGAAATCTTTTTTTTACTAAGTATTAAGTAAATTTTAGTTCTTTTGTTTATTATTTTTATGGAGTGGGGGGGGGGGGTGTAAATAAATAATTCAGTAGTGTGTTTTGCCCTACCTTAAGGGTAAGATTTTATTAGTATTGTTGAATTTGTATGTTGGAAAGCTTGTGTTGCCGATTAGGTCGTACTATTGGTTTTATAAATAATTTTTTTTCTTTCTCCTCTATCATTTTCTAATTTATTTTTGCCAACCCCTCGGACAAGTTTCGACTTCTCGGAGTGGCTGTTATTACTGTTTTGTTTTGGTTTTATAATAAACGTTTTCTCTCTCTAAAAAAAGTGACGAAGAATTAATGAATTCTTCACTTTGCGCTTGGATTTTGTTCGCATGAGAATACAATTTTACAAATTTTATAAAGCTACTTGAGTGGCAACAAGTTGCTTTTTTTAAAGAGGGAGAGAGAGTTTAAACTATAAATTGACAATGGTTCTTTAACCTTATTAGTTTGAAAATTAGTAAAATTAGTTAAATTGATAATGGTTCTTTAACCCTTGTTAGTATTTTATTAGGATTTAACAAGAATGTCTAGAAACAAAAATCAATTATCTTGCCTTACACATATCAAGCCCCTCAACCCATTGCTGTTTTTGTCTACCTTTCCAGCTTTAAAATGTCAGACTTGTGAAGCAAAAATTTTGAGAAATATGGTCAGCTGAGTTCTATCCCGATACTTCTTTCTATATTTCTCATATCATGCGGTTTTTATAAATGCAAAACAAAGCAAAAACAAGTGAGTACATTATCGTCACTTGAGTAGTTTCGAAACAAATTAGAACAAAATTCTTAAGCCACAAATCAATTAAGCTTTGAATCATGTCTTATTTTCTTAGGGAGGGGAAAAGTTAAGTTCCAAACTCCTCCTTTCTCGCGTGTTTTTTGAAGTTTATATTTAATAAACGTGCCTAATGCGAAAGTACGGCAGCAGTACCTCACCCTATCTCAGACCCTATTGGAAGTTTTGCCGTTTTTTGGCTTTTTAGTGCTATAAAAATCGTTTTTAAAGTATTTGTTTCCCTAGCCAGCACCTCGTATTTCAGGATAATATAATAACTCCTGAGTGAACTCCTGGATGTACGCTTTTCTTGTTTTAAACTTGTAAGTTCATCCCTATAAGTTAAATAATTTTTCAACTTTTTCAGAATATCCAAAACCTTATTGCACATTTGGATATAGAGTGCTTTTTTATTTAATATGTCCCGGCAAATTGATTTCAACGTATGAGGATGAAAACTGAAAATAGCTAGCATTCAAGGTGTCTCATTATTGGACTATAAAGAATTGATGCCTGCACCCTTCGACACTAGTAACCTACACACATTCAAGTGACCATTTTGTGCAGCAAGACGTAAAGGATTCGAATTACTAGAATCTGAAACATCTATTGTAGTGCCATTTGAAATCAATAGCTGACAGGCTTTTATTTCTCCAGAAACAGCAGCATAATGGAGGGGTGTTTTATTCATAAGATCTATGGCTTCTATTTTAGCGCCCTTTGAAATCAATAGCTGACAAATACCTAGATTTCCATTTCTAACAGCTATATGTAAAGGCGTTTGTTTCCAAAAATTTATGGCATTTATTGTAGTGCCCTTTGAAATCAATAGCTGACAAATATCTATATTTCAAATCGCAACAGCTGTGTGTAAAGGTGTTTTTTTTCAAGAATTTATGGCATCTATCGCAGCACCCTTTGAAATCAATAGCTGACAAATATTTAGATTTCCAATCGTAACAACTATATGTAAAGGCGTTTGTTTCGAAGAATTTTTGGCATCTATCACGGCACCCTTTGAAATCAATAGCTGACAAATATCTAGATTTCTTAATATAGCATAAATTCACCTCTAATAACAACCCCTTTGCCGTTAAACATAATTGTTCTTCTAATTTAAATGTACTCAGAGATGTACAATATCTACCAAATATATCATCCCACTCAACTGTTAGTCGACAGGCCTTTGCAATACCCACTGCTAAAATTGGGACTTTAATCTTTACATCATCACTATCAACTCCTTGAAGTTGCACCAATGTAAAACCACTAATATTTTTTTTTAGCTTGAATCAATTTAAACTAGTCAAACGTCTATGTGGAACTTTGATATTAAGTAACTTTGCATCAAACTTCTATATCCTTACTCAAGTCCAAAGAGCGTTGTTACGCAATCACGCAAGTAACAGTTCATTGTCACCAATAGTTACACAGCTAGATTTTTTATGGTTAAGGGAAGGGGTTGTAAAAGCGTTTGAATTCATTGCCAGGAGGAGTAATAAAACCCATAGAATTCATTGCAGGGAGGAGTCATAAGACTCAATATCCATTCCATGCCAAAAAATGTCTAAATTTTTAAATTACTTCCACTCTTTGCGGAAAATACGAGCGCCGACAACTAATGCCCTTGACAAGCATCTACATAAACCAGAATTTGATACTCTACTTTCCTTAGCTTGGTATTTATTTACTCTACGGAATTGCAATTGTCGACACAGATTGCCATTTAATATTATGATACAACCATTAATGCAGAATTCTTGACACCCAAAAGCCATTAATTCATAGAATTTTTGAAAAATAGTCACATAAATCAGAACTGTAGCTTTCTTGTCATGTTTTGACGATGATGCCTATAACATCGATTCTTCTCCTTCATGTTAAGTTGAGCTTTGAAATTCATTTTAGCGTATATGCCTAACGTATCTGTTTGCTTGTTTATATTTCTTGCTTTATTTGTCTCTTAAAGATTTTATAAAAATATTTTTCAAAATTTTTATAATTAAAGCAACGAGTCAAATCAAGTTTTCGGATCAAAAAAATGACGCGTCAACACGAAGATTTTTCAACAGCCATCCATTTCTGTTACAAAAACTCCTTCATGACATATACCAGTTTGAAAGTTTCAAGGGGTTGACAACTTCAGTAGTAAGGTACACACTGAAACGAAATCAAGGCCGTTACAAATTTTAAGACATATAGAGGACACGTAAGTAGCAGTCGGCTGTTAGGTAATAATCACCTCCGGCAATGAGGGGCTAGCAACTTTTGCTAGTTGGTGTATCTATTATTTGTTTCCTGTGTATTTGATGGTAAAGCCAATTTGGTTCCAGTGGTAAGACATGTAGGGGACTGTAAGTAATAATCTGCTATTAGGCTACAGTCAACTTCAGCGATGAGGGGTTTGCAACTATTCTAGTTGGTGTACCCATTTATTTGTTTCCGGTGAACTTGATGCCTATCACGGCAGAGGGATTTATAAGTAAGAATCGCTTCACTTTGGGCGAGAAAGGGCTGTTAGCTCACAATCATCTTCAGCAACGAGGGGTTTGCTACTTTTTCTAGTTTGTGTATCTGTTATTTGCTTTCGGTGTATTTGATGGTTAAACCAATTTGGTTCCAGTGGTAAGACATGTAGGGGACTTGTAATACTCGGCTGTTGGGCTACAATCATCTTCAGCGATGAGGGGTTTGCAACTTTTGCTAGTTGGTACCCTTTTATTTGTTTCCGGTGAACTTGATGTCTATCACTGGAGAGGGACTTGTAAGTAAGAATCTGTTCACTTTGGGCTAGAAATCTGTGCAAACTGGTTCACATTGTATTCAATCCTTTTAAATCTGACAGAATTATGTGTTTACGCAACGGGTACAAATGATCACGCTAAATAATGACGTAGTTTCGTAATAATTAGTGTCACCTATGGTATTTTAATCCTGAAAAGTTACGGATAGCTATTAAAACCAACTAAAATATATAATGAGCGTTGAGGCCTGTCAATGCTTGGATCCTTACCACCTTTTGATTAGACTGTATTAATTGTATTGTTTGTATTATTTTGTTTTTCTTTCCTTAATGTTTTTACTCCGCTTAACTTGTTAAAACAAGCGGGTAACAAATAAAATATAAGTTATTATAAGATATTGTTCCAAGTTTTCATCCGTCACGATGTCTATGATTGAAAAGGATAAAGTTCAACTGGCTGCAAAGTCAATTTAGTCCCTTCTTTTGATATTATTTTGTAGTTGTTGTTTTTTCAACGATGAAGAATGGCCTTTGGTCATGTGATACCTGATTGCGTTCTCCCCAAACAATTTCGTTTTAAAATATGCTTAAAACACTAGTTGGAACAGAAATGAAACAGAAATTGCATGTCCCTGAGGTATACGAGTTTTGCAAGTCTCAAAGAAATTATAACTGGTTTCTAGAGCGAAATTGTTAAGTTAAATCAATAAAATAGTCTAAAAATCTCAAATAAATGCTCTCAACATATTTATTGTTGCTCAAAATATCTTAAAATCCGAAGGTAGCTTTGGTTTAGTCTATCTGCCAATTGTGATTCCTATGTAGAATTCAATCTCTAGAAGTCGGATCTCTAGAGTCCTAGAATTTCTTGTTGAAGAAGTCAAATACTGCAAAATTAAGCAAAGTCTTCAGTAATAAGCTATCTTTTTATTTTGCCACAATTTTCTAAGGAATAAGTCCAGAAATCAAAATCTTGTTGTATTACTATGACAATTTTTGTGCCTTTGCCACACCCTTTACCCCACACATTGGACTCTACATGAATTCAGACATTTAGGGAAAAGGAGGGGAAATAGTACTCAAGAAAGTGTGCTTTATAGAGAGCCAGCAAGTAAAATAATTTCTGCAGAAAAAAAGAATAAACTGGAGAAAAGAATCGTTTTAAAAGGAAGAATTGTTAAGTTACTTGGGTGTTATGATTTTGAAATTTATTTTGGCTCTCCTAAGTGTTAAGACTAAGTAAAGGAATCCGCAGTTACTCCATCTATCTCAAACGGATTCACTTGAACGACCGTGTCTCCATTCAAAAACGGATTGTGCGAAAACGTTAACGAGGATTCACCCTGGCGTCACGCTACACACAGATGGGTTGTTTGATGGGCATAATCAGCAACGTTAAAACGACCATAATACCAATATGTTTTCCAAGAATAGACTAAAAATGGACCTTTCGGTTAGAAGAAAGTGTTTGGGAGCAATCAAAGGGCTGTTGTTCTGCACTGCAACATCTGCGAAGTTCTATCCCTGTTTCGTAATTTCCTTAAGAGCAGCTTAACGATTTTCTCAAAATATTCACTCTTTTCAAAACTTGAAAACTCTAAGACATTTGTTCCGGCCATAGCGCAGCCTAAACGTTAAATTGGTTGTCTTCTATCCCCTCCCATTGCAAATAAAACATAACTTGAAATTCACTCATATTTTTTTTTGTTGCTCAAAATATCTTACAACCCGAAGACAGCTTTGGTTTAGTGTCCTCTAAACAAAATTTTAAAATTATCTAATTGTGATTCCTATGCAGAATTTAATCTTAAACAGAATTGTTGTTGTTTATACAAATATTTATGTGCATCGCAAATTTTTAAATTATAATTCTTAACCAAAAATTTTTAACCAAAGTATAATTTTTAACCAAAAGTATACAATTATTTACCTCCCAAATTTGAAAGATATAAAAAATACTTTAAATCTTGCATTAAAAAACACAATTTTTTCGTTTCTTTTTTTTTGCTCCATGCAGACCGGTATAAACTCCATATAATAAAACAAAGGTTATCTTTCTTTGGTTTTTAAATTTTAATTTATAAATATAAAAACTAAATTAAAACGACAATACTACTAAATTAAAAACAACCATAACACCAATATGTTTTCCAAGAATAGTCTAAAAATGGACCTTTTGGTGAGAAGTAAGTGTTTGGGAGCAATCAAAGGGCTCTTTTTCTGCATTGTAACATCTGCGAAATTCTATCCCTGTTTCGTAATTTCCTTAAGAGCAGCTTAACGATTTTCCCAAAATATTCACTCTTTTCAAAACTTGAAAATTCTAAGACATTTGTTCTGGCCATAGCACAGCCTAAACGTTAAATTGGTTGTCTTCTAACCCCTCCCATTGCAAAGCCACATAAATTAAACTATTTCAAAGTAACAGTTTTTCTACCTCTGAAGAGAACAATCTAGCCCTAAAAAATAGGTTATATTGCTTAAGCCAACTAGACAAGAGGCTAAGTATATCCACAGTAAAACGAAATTCCATTTGAAATTCCTGGGAGCTAACTGCTCATTCAATCTGGACCAGACTCTGAATGTTAACTTATAGAAATATATATCTAAAATGTAAAACTAAATCAAAACGACAAATAAAAGTACAATCAATTTATTTTTGCAGGAAAAGGAACTCTAATATAAAAAAATACTGTCATGTTTCTGTTGAGTTTCTTCTCCTTTTCGTGAAGCAAGCATCTCCTTTTCGTGTGTACTGGTTGGAGCCAGTTACAGCTTCTTGACTCATATAATTTCAATTCTTGACTCGCATAATTTCTCAGATTCATATAATTTCTGTTCGTTTATGTTTTAATGTTGATCTTTATTTGCATCTAAAAAAAAAATTTATTTAATTTCTGAACGTTTTTGAATTAATGCATGTTTTGATTTTAGCTCTCTACACATAAATAATTAAAACGAAAGATGCATATTAATTTTTTTTTTTTGGCTAGATGGCTTTCTCATAGTTTTGACATAGTTAGGACAATTTTGAGAAAAAAGGAGTGGGGGAGGAGGCCTTGTTACCCTCAAATATTTTGGTTACTTAAAAAGGCAAGTAGAACTTTTAATTTTTTAAAAATGTTTTTATTAGTAAAAATATACGTAACTTACGAATTATACTATGCAACGAAATATTCGTATGTGTTTACTATGTGTATAAGGGGGTTCGCCCCCTCGGCAATACCTTGGTCTTTCCAATAAAGCTTAAATGTTGTCCCAATTCCTTATGAATGACCCGTGAATCCCAAAGGCCGTAGAATAAGTAGTTGAAATTACTAAAATACTTTAGCGTAAAAAGCGAGGATTAAATATATGCCATCCTTTTTTTTGGTAGAAAAATTCCCAAGAAATTCATTTTTTGGTAGAAAAATTTTATTAAATTTTAAATTGCTTCGTTACTAACCAATGAAGTTCTTTTATTATTAAATATTTAAATAATATCATTATTTAGTCCTTTATATTTTCCTGCTAAAGAGAAGGAAACGATTGCGTTTTTTTTTTGATGAGCAAGATGAAATTCGGCACCTTTTTTTGTAAATCAATACCAAAAACTAGAAAAGTTTTGAAGCTCAGATCGACGCCATGTTCTTTACAAATCTGCACCGATTGGGTATATCAACGCCTAAAAAAGCTACATTAGTCCAGTCCTTAAGAAAAGAGAACAGTGATGTATAAATACGTATTAAGGGCTATAAAAGGTCGTATTTTTTAGCATACCTGTGCAAATAATAAGCTGTCTTTTTCACAGAAAAAGTAGCATATACCAATGAATTTTTCTGCCAAAAAATGGATGACACAGACTTTGATGAGTTCATGAAGAGCTATCGACTGTCGTCGACAAAAAACATATTTGTCTTAGTTCAAAAGTTGACTTTTTGCCGTAGGCCAAGTTTCTACCGTCATCATTTAGAAAGGAGCAAAGGATTAACTTTAATGTCTTTAGCGATGAGAGAACTTTTAATTTTTGAGAGGTTTATCTGATACCATTTCTCTACTGCAATCCTAAGTGCAAAAAACCGAATTATAAACTCAACAGAAATCACGAATAGAAATGGGTAGAAACAATAAATTTTTGACCCCAGACACGAGTTCTACGAAGCTTTTCACAATGAAAAGTCATATTAATCAATCCTGTCTAAGGTCTGCACTTTCCGTAAAAACCGCAGAGGTTTGACCCTTACCACTTTCTAGAAATAATCTGAAATTGGGGTGCTAGGAACAAGGAAAAAACACGACGAAACCAAAGTATTGCTCTCGGAACACAATGATAGAGTTGCAAAAAGTACAGCCACACCAGAATAATTTGGACAGAGCCGATTGGAATGAGTCTTGACGTAGACATTGGCCAATATATATAAAATAGACATAGTTAATACAAAATAGGCTGTTAGTATCAAAATTTAATGCTCTATTTAACTAAGTAGATTTATTTAGCTTGATAAAATTGTGCACTTGGATTTGTGATTGTGCCTATTGGTTTATTTGAAAACCTGTATTTAAGAAAACAAACAAGATAACGGAGCAATAATAGAAAAAAAATAAGGAAGAACAAACAATACTATCGAATTTTAACACCTTAAGATACTTCATAGGTTCAGCATATTACTATATCTATTTGATAAAAAAGAAAGGTAATGAAATCGGCATTGGACTTTATAGTCCCAACCGGTGGTGCTGATCTCCTTTTCTTTGCCCTTCAGCCAGGAAGTGCAAGGGGGCTAGGGGCCAACCATCCTGTGCTTTCGCTCATCCTTCTATTTACCTTCCCCAGGTTTCTCCAAGTACCAGTCCTGGCCGAATGGGTTGGAGCGCTGGATTCGGGATCCCCTGTCTGAGAGGACGCGGGTTCGAATCCCGGTGTACCCAATTCTTCAGTTTGGGACGGAGGTCAGTGGCGTGACTCTGTAAGCTTAGTCAGAGTCGACCCAGCTCTAAATGGGTACCTGGAGAAATCTGGGGAAGGTAAACTGGAAGGGTGCGCGAAAGCACTGGATGGCTGGCCCCCAGCCCCCCATTGCACTTCCTGGCTGAAGGGCCAAGAAACGGAGATCAGCACCTCCGGTACGGACTGCAAAGTCTAATGCCGTATCCTTTACCTTTTTACCTTTTTTTCTCCAAGTACCCATTTAGAGCTGTCTTAACTCCGGCTGAGCCTTCAGAGTCACGCTATTGGCCCCAATCCCAAACAAAGTAGTTGGATACGCAAGAATTCGAACGCTTGGCCAAAGAATCCTAAATGCAACGCATCAATCCGCTCAATCTAGTTGATACAAGATGTATTGTTTTCCTTTGAGTCCAGTCAGCATTGTTCGTCATGAGTCAGCCCAGAAATCTCAATCACCCTTAAGGTTCTTTGACTATATACCTTAGTCCTGTTTCAAAATGAATGTGTACGTACCTGAAAAAGATTTTATGCCAGCTCTGCCACTTGCTCAGACTATCAACTATTTTGGCGTTTTCTCCAACTAGCAATGAATTGATGGCAACTTTCTTTAAATTCAAAATCAACAGCCGCCATTTTGAAGCAAATGAAAATGTCATTTTCCCTTGTTGAAAGATAGTATATAATTCATTTTTCCATCTTGGGACAGACCTAAGGTAGATAGTCATAGAACCGTAGAAATGATCAAGATTTCTGGGATGACTGATGACGGACAATGTCGACAGGACTTGTATGCATTTGGAGGGACTCAATTTGCTTCGACTCACAGGGGAATAAGTAGCCTAGGCCTAATAGGCTCTCCTGCTTAGAGTATCCGTCAGACTACTGTTTTTTTAGGATTGACATATGACCAACAAGTCCCCCATATTGCTCCCATGCCTAATGAGCAGCCTAACCATCCTACAATAAATGACCTATTCCTACATATTAGCTAATCCTCAATTATACTTACTATGCATAATTTTATCAAATATCACCTGAATCAACTTAGTTAATGGATCCTCATAAATTAATTGCCTAGATTAACATATTTGATGTAGGACACATTTAAAAAAAAAAAAAACGACGTGACGTGATTTTACTGTCGCTGGAAATCTCAATATGTGTGTTTTAGAATCAATTTGAAATTTCATTATCACCCTGAGGAACACCCTGATGCAATTGCTGTCACTTTTCAGGTGCTCTCTTTGTTGCAAAGTTGAATTTTTGGGCCATGAAATGGCAAAATATCTCTATTGTGACTCACTTTCTGGGTTTTTAAAAAAGTATCTTGAGCAGCTATTTTGCATTCTAATGATTTTCTAGGGATATTGGTTGGATGCATTCAGGTTTGGAGAAAAATCAAATAAACACGCATCCATGACTTTTTTCTAAAACAAAAAACTAGCAAAATTTTATATTTATTTAAACAGGGATTTATTTATATTAATTTAAACATTTAAACAATATTTATTTAAACAGGGATGTGAACTTCATCAAGATAATTAGGTCCTTTGGGGGTATTATTACCGTTTTCTAAAATATGGTCAATTACCTCAGGTTTATTGCTTTTGACAGGTAGCCTTAAACTAAAGAACTTTGCACATCCAAAATTGTCAACCTTTCTTTTGTGTATATATTGTTTAAAAAAATTATATATTTGAGTCTCTACTATTATCCAGAGTCGCTCCTTTCATACAGTGATTAAAGCCAAAACAAATAATACTGTCAAAGCTAAATACCTGATAACAATATAATTTTAAATATTTACTTTGTCCAAAATGAAAAGGCCGTATCACGGGGTCTTAGGTGGTTTGAATCCAACCGAAATCTTTGTCCGATTAGTAAAAACATAACAAAAACTGATATTAATAAATTTATGAGTTTTTTGGACCCCTCCCCTCAACTATTGTTTGTGTAATACACCCAGCCCCTCCACCCACCCAAAAAACAATTCTTGTATACAACAATCCCTCTAAAAAATCCTGAATGCGGGCAAACGTTACCTTTGCTCGAGAAAAATAAATTGTCGTATCTGATTCAGCCTGATGTGAAATCAAAATACATAAAAGACCCCAATTCAGTATCCACACAATCTATGAAGGGAGCAATTTTTTGGTGAGGGTGTGGGATTTTCCTACAAAAATATTCCATTGGTGTGGGGGGCTTTCTAGGCATAACTTCAAAAAAATTCAAAAATTCAGAACGTAAAACACAAAATTAATTAAGTTAAATAATTAAGCCACTGTTATTTGACTTTCCAAATACTCTAAACAGAATGGCTAGCAAAAAATTTAATCGGAGGAATTTTTTGAAAAAAAGGGGGCATGAGAAGGGCCTGGCTGCCCTTCAATCAGTTTTGATTCTTAGAAAGGTCAAGAGAAGCTTTAATTTTCAATTAAATGAATCCCTTTCGAGGCTTATACAACTCCTTCCATACGAAGTGCCTTGATGAAAATAAAAGTTGCATAAAGTCCACTTAGCCCTTTTTAGGGGACGGTATTGCGCTGCCTATGAAAAACTAACTTGTGTATACGTGTGCTTTAACCTGATCTGATATCGGAATGGACTCATCTTATTATTAAATAAAAATAACAAGTTTTTTAAAAGCAAAGTAAGAAGCAATATTAAAACTTAAATCAAACAGAAATTACTCCATATATGAAAGGGGCTTTTCCTCCTCTACGCCCTGCTTTTTACGCTAAGGTTTGACTCTTTCTCTTAACTCTACTTTTTAAAATAGTAAGAAACTTTATCGTAAAGAGTGGGGCGTTGAGGAGGAAAAGCCCCTTTCATGTACTGAGTAATTTCTGTTCGTTGTAAGTTTTAATGTTGCTCCTTACTTTTTGTAGATAGGCACTTGAAACTTCTACAATATAGTTCTCTAATACGCTGAATCTGATGGTGCGATTTCCGTTAAGATTGTCATACTTTTAAGGGGTGTTTCTCTCTATTTTCTAAAATGAGGCAAATTTTCTCAGGCTCGTAACTTTTGATGGGTATAACTGATCTTGATCAAACTTATATATTTAAAATCAATACTAAAACCTTTACTTTTGTTTGTTTACTTTACGTTTGTCACTAAAACCTTTTTTACTAGTAATTGACTCCAGTTAATCTACTTGTAAATACTTTCAGAGAATACTGAGGGGGTGTTCAATAGAATCAAAACACACTATATGTCTGCTGGTCAAAACGTGCATCAGCAATATCTCAGGAAGGGTTATAAGCATTAAATTAAAACTTTCAGGATGTGTCGATCATAGTTATGATGGCAGAGAGCCTCCCCCATTTTTAAGCCACCCGAAACACTGATTAAAATATGAAATAGCCGCACCACATAAAAACAGTCAATATTCTAATAGCCATCCCTCTGAAGATATCATACCCACATCCTCATGAGGAGGGATTGTAAATAATGAACTGTGCCAATTATTTAAAAGCAGAATTTATCATCGTAAAAGAAGGGGGATGTTTAATACTGAGTGTATCAGAAAAGACTGAGTAAGAGTATAAAGGTGAACCTTCAAGAAATCCTAAGAGGAATGTTAAAACTAAATCGAAAGACGCTTAGTGCATCCTGGTTATCAAATAGGTATACGAGCAATATTTTTGGAGTGGCTAAGGGTATTAGCTTTATACTTTCATGACCAACTTTATTACTACCAGGGGCGAATCTCCAGTATTTTTGATTGGGGGGTAAAGGGGTCCGTATCTGGATAGTGTATGGGCATGGGGTAAATAATACTTTCTCTCCACGTTGTTGGAGGCCAGTGCCCCCTTGACCCCCCCCCCCCCAAAAAAAAAGGCACCCTGATTACTACTTCTGTAACTGCTACTATGAATACTTAAGACAAGAAATACTTGCGACTTCAAACACTTATACCCGAGACAGATGGTTAGAATACTTGGGGCTGCAAGTGTTGTTAGGCCACCGTTGTCACAGCCTGCCATTCGTAGCATTTTTTCAGTGACATAGATTTATGTTGATTTGATACTTAATTCATGATGCAAAAAATTCCTGTTCACTTTACAAAAACAGGTATTTGAGTGATATTTAGGTACGTAATCCCCAAATAATCCCGTTTTAAAATATGCTTAAAACACTAGTGGGAACAGAAATGCAACACAAATTGCATGTCCCCGAGGTTTAAGAGTTCTGCAAGTCTCAAAGAAATTATAACTGGTTTCTAGAGCGAAAAATTTAAGTTAAATCAATAAAATATTCTAAAAAACTCAAATAAATGCTCTCAACAAATTTTTTTTGTTGCTCAAAATATCTTACAACCCGAAGACAGCTTTGGTTTAGTGTCCTCTAAACAAAATTTTAAAATTATCTAATTGTGATTCCTATGCAGAATTTAATCTTAAACAGAATTGTTGTTGTTTATACAAATATTTATGTGCATCGCAAATTTTTAAATTATAATTTTTAACCAAAATTTTTAACCAAAGTATAATTTTTAACCAAAAGTATACAATTATTTACCTCCCAAATTTGAAAGATATAAAAAATACTTCAAATTTTGCATTAAAAAACACAATTTTTTCTTTTCTTTTTTTTGCTCCATGCAGACCGGTATAAACTCCATATAATAAAACAAAGGTTATCTTTCTTTGGTTTTTAAATTTTAATTTATAAATATAAAAACTAAATTAAAACGACAATACTACTAAATTAAAAACAACCATAACACCAATATGTTTTCCAAGAATAGATAAAAATGGACCTTTCGGTGAGAAGAAAGTGTTTGGGAGCAATCAAAGGGCTCTTTTTCTGCATTGTAACATCTGCGAAATTCTATCCCTGTTTCGTAATTTCCTTAAGAGCAGCTTAACGATTGTCTCAAAATATTCACTCTTTTCAAAACTTAAAAATTCTAAGACATTTGTTCTGGCCATAGCACAGCCTAAACGTTAAATTGGTTGTCTTCGAACCCCTCCAATTGCAAAGCCACATAAATTAAACTTTTTCAAAGTAGCAGTTTTTCTACCTCTGAAGAGAAAAATCTAGCCCCTGAAAAATAGATTATATTGCTTAAACCAACTAGACAAGAGGCTAAATATATCCAAAGTAAACCAAAATTCCATTTGAAATTCCTGAGAGGTAAGGGCTCATTCTATCTGGACCAGACTCTGAATGTTAAATTATAGAAATCTATATCTAAAATATAAAACTAAATCAAAACGACAAATAAAAGTACAATCAATTTATTTTTGCAGGAAAAAAAAATAGTAATTCAAAAAAATACTGCCGAGTTTCTGTTTGTGAGTTTCTTCTTCTTTTCGTGAAGCAAGCATCTCCTATTCATGTGTACTGGTTGGAGCGAGTCTCAGCTTCTTGGCAAGTTGCGGAAAGTCACCAGGAAAGGGAAACATTTTAAATTAGCGAGGTATCTTGGAGTGCACATTAACAAATAGTTTAGTATCATCATTGAAAAATTGAAAAGAAACTGCCCCTCCCCCGCGGTTACAAAATTAAACTAAATTTGTATTAAGCTGCCTTTAGATTATGCCCGGTAGTTGTGTTTAAATACTTATCTATAAACTCAACTACCTAGACATAACCTAAAATAAGGCAACAGTGACTGAAACTAATTCTACTGGAATCCCTGAAAAAAGAGTCACATTTAAAAAGGTAAGTTTAAATTTACATTTCACCCAACTTATTTACGTAGGCCTATTTGCTTTTCACAGTTTATTTTTCTCAGTTATTTTTAAAACTCATCAATAGCCAAATAATTCTAAACTAGGGTTCGGCGGCCTATGACCCGTGGGCCACAGAGTAACCCATTTACTGATATCAGGTAATTCACCATACTTTAAAAAAAAGGAATGGATAAAAATAACTTCCAAGAGATGAGAGACATGAAAAAACTAAAAAGGGGTATTTTGAAGCTCACAACTTTTGAGTCCAATGGGTTAGAAAGTAAATCAGGGAAGGGGGGACTTCAGATTTATTATTTTTATTCCAAAAGTTCTCAATAAACCTTTGAATAATACAGCGATGATCCTGTACTTTAAGGTAAACAAAAGCAGAGCACCCTTCTACCCTATAACGGTACCCTCACCCCCATCATTTCAGCAGGGGAGATAAAAACATATAACGATAAATTAGGACTGCTTTCTGCGGTATCCGTTCAACATACTATCTCAATTTTTTTCTGAGTGCCAGAAAGAATATTTAGAAAATTAATAGAGAGACTTTAAAACTTTATGAACGATTTTATAGAGGTCATGGCAAATTTCATACCTGACGTAAAAATATCAGCACGAAGAAGATTTTGGTTATGTTTACGACTAGCGTAATAACAAGCTGAAAAATATTTTTTGAACACAGGACTACTTCTTTGATTTTACATATGATCCAGTATTCAAAGTTCGTTCCAGTGAATTGAAAATGACGCAGTACATTTCTGCTCGGTGTTTACAAAATAATTGATGATTCATGATTCTAGTTTGGAGTTGAATTAAAAATGGGCGGAATATAAATAAATCTCAGCCGAATAGAAATCTGATTGAATTCTGCGCATAACATGTTGCAATTAATATTCATTAGGATCTTGCATTGTATTTTCTCATAGAATCTTCCAGAGTAGTTTCAACTTCAAAGTAGATTGACATAACCGGACCGGGTCCGATCTTTTTGGGGGAGTTAGGGATGGGGCGGGAGAGATTGCCAGTGCTTTGGCGATTGCAGTGCTTCTGGACGAACAGCAACACCTAAAACTCTAGTACCGAGTCTAATTATAGGTTCCGAGCTCGTCACGAGTGTCACAAGAGCTCTTGCTTTTGTTTGTTTTTGTAAGGGGTGATCGTTTCGTCCTAGTGGTCCTAGAATATTGCGAGAGAACTCATTCGAAAGGAAATTGAAAGTTCCCCTTTTAAGCGACCAAAAAGATTGAAAAGTAGCCTTTTCCCCTACCCTACCTCTTTTTATCCCAAAGTCTGATAAAAATCTCAGGATAGCCATTCTGTTCATCATAGTTGAAAAGCCCAATAACTATGCCTTTGGATGAAGAATGATCCCCCCTCCCCAAGTCCCAGGGAAAAGATCTTTAAGTCATAAACTTTGCCCATTGTATACACATAGCATTTGCTATTGTGAAGTATGTATACATTTTCCGTTAGGGGGGGGATTTTTTGCTGGTGGTTTGTCCATGGAAGAATTTTCTGTAGGGAGGAAAGAGTCCAGGGGGTGAACTGGTTTCAGGAAATTATACACTAAAGAACTTATCAGAATTTCTATACAAAATTCTGGAGCTGTTCAATATTTTCGCGTGGAGTTGTTCGGCTTTTTGAGCGAAGCAAATAACGATGAAAGCCACACTACATTTCCATAATAAAACAAAGAGCAAAGCATATTTAAGAGCCTCAAACATTTAGGGGAAACAAACTACGGGTGTTAGGAATTCCCTGTCAACAGCAAGAGAGAAAAAATAAGAGAATATAGGAGAGAATAAAAAAAGTTAGAATATTTCAGCTTTATACCGTAAATCCTAAAGAGAGACAATATTTCAGCACATGTTAGTTAATTGCTGTAACTTTTACTCTGGCATCACTTACATCCCCAAAAAAATGTGTGTGTGTGTGGGGGGACTGAATAAAAGCAGATATTTGAGGCTAAAAAGTATATTTGAACCAGGAATTAGAAACTACCAGCAGCAAAAGCAGAATAGAACCCAAATCCAACCTAATTACGGAAGTAAAACTGGCTTGTTGGATATACTACAGTCAACTTTGTACATCTTTAGAAAGTTGTTTGAATAGTTGATTCGTGGATGCGCTTTAACGTGGATGGCTCTTAACGTCGAACGGTTCACATTTTACGCAGTATGATCAAGACAGTAATCATACGAAACAAAATCATTCATTCCTTAAAATTTTGCTCACAAACGTTCGCTCTCTTGGGAATAGCCAACTAATATTAAAAACAAAGTATTTGAGGGATGTAAAGAGCGAAATTGAAACTTAAGGTCAATTTCCAAGGTTTGAAGCCAATGCTATTTTCCTATAGCAGTGAAATGCGTATTAACAGCAGACACGAGCAGATTCTTTGATGAAAAAATTATTGCGGCTTCATTGAAAGCTTTAACATGAATAGGCCGAACAAATTTGCATTTCTATTCTTTAGAGCTTCATAAAAAATTAATTAGTGGGGACACCTCTAATTTTTAATAGTAATAATAAAATTACTTTTAGAAGATGTAGAGAATTGTAAAGTAGCCTCTCGATTTGCCACAAGATTTCAAAATTTTTGGCCGTGAATTTTTTTTTCATTATCATCGGTTTCCTTTAAAATTTGCCATTTAAGATATTCTTCCTTTACTATTTAAAAGAGTTGTACTAATCATCCAGCCTTAATTTTTGTGTCGTTTTGTAGATCTTATACTGATTAATAATCCCAAAGATTCTTAAGTTTGTAGTTATGAGAGATGATTTTTAGCAATAATTCTTAATATTCAAGATTTTCTCCTTTCTCATTGGCTTAAGCACTCCTTAAGGGGTTTGCCAGAATATCATTAAGAATGTTGACATCTCCTTAGCATTATGACCAGATTTAAAAGGAAGTTGAAAACATGTATAATTGGCAACAAAACCTTGAGGCAATATAATTTTTAACACCTCTTACGAATGGGAATTTGTTAGGTTACAAAGCTGTTACAAAGCAGATAACATTATTGGCCTTTAAAAGTAAAGAAACACCGATTGCAGGCCTATAAAATGTATGAACATTATTTTTAAAAAGAATATTATTCTTAAAAACACATCATTTTAAACATTACTGGCCTTTAAAAGTAAAAAGACACCGATTATAGACCTATAAAATGTATGAACATTATTTTTAGAAAGAACATTATTCTTAAAAACACATCATTTTAAACATTATTGGCTTTTAAAAGTAAAGAAACACCGATTGTAGACCTATAAAATGTATGAACGTTATTTTTAAAAAGAACATTGTTCTTAAAAAGAACATTATTCTTAAAAACACATTATTTTAAACATTATTGGCCTTTAAAAGTAAAGAAACACCGATTGTACGCCTATAAAATGTATGAACATTATTTTTAAAAAGAACAATATTCTTAAAGACACATTATTTTAAACATCATTGGCCTTTAAAAGTAAAGAAACACTGATTGTAGGCCTTTAAAATGTATGAACATTATTTTTAAAAAGAAAATTATTCTTAAAAAGAACATTATTCTTAAAAACACATTATTTTAAACATTATTGGCCTTTAAAGGTAAAGAAATAGCGATTGTAGGCCTATAAAATGTATGAATATTATTTTAAAAAAAGAATGTTATTCTTTAAAACACATTATTTTAAACATTATTGGCTCTTAAATGTAAAGAAACGCCGATTGTAGGCCTATAAAATATACGAACATTATTTTTTTTTATCTAAAGTTGTAGGATATTCGTCCATTTTAGTTCCACGGGATCTCATTTTATTCCCAATAGTGCCGTATCTTAGAATATTTTGGTTTTTCCCCAACATCTCATATAGTTGTCGATTTATAGGCTCGTTCATAAATGACTGATTACCCCGGTTTGGAACCGCGGTAATCATATACTTTGCTTTACGGAGTAATGCATATACTATTAAATTAATGTCATTTAAAGTCATATGTTCCTGAAGGTACATAATAAACATTGGGCAATCTTGCCCTGGGGTCATAAATACTGGTAAGGCAGGAAGGAAACCCCTTAGGGGTATTTAATAAATTTTTGAATCTACTTATATTTATGTACTATTCGTCAAAAACAAGAGCTAAGAGCTCATATGGCACTTGTGACGAGCTCAAGAGGAGCCAAGAGCCAAGAGCTCATGTGATATGAGCTCTAGCAAAATTCTAAGAATCATTAGCTTGCTTTAAGAGGAAAATCAAAGGCTTAATGCCTGTCGGGATTTAAAACAAGAGCTCTGAGACACGAGGTCCTTCTAAATATCAAAATTCATTAAGATCCGATCGCCCACTTGTAAGTTAAAAATACCTCAATTTTTCTAATTTTTCCTCTCCCTTCAGCCCCCAAGATGGTCAAATCGAGGAAAACAACTGTAAAGAGTCAATTAGTGCAGCTCCCTGACATGCGTACCAATTTTGATCGTCCTAGCACGTCCAGAAGCACTAAAATCACCAAAGCACTGAACCACACCACCTAAGTCCCTCAAAGAAAGCGGATCCAGTCCGGTTACGTCAATTACGTATCTACGGCCTTTATAAGCGTTTTCCAAGATTTCCAATTTCCCCCTCCAAATTCTCCCCACCAATGTCAACAGATCTGGTCGGGGTTTGAAAGAAGAGCTTTGAGACATTGATTTTTTCTAATTATCAGATTTTATTAAGATCTGGTCACCTATTCTTAAGTTAAAAACACTTAAATTTTTCTAATTTTTCCAAATTAACAACTTCCAGCTCCCCCAAAGAGAACGGATCCATACCAATAATGTCAATCTCGTACCTAAAGCTTGTGATTGTTCTTCCCATCAAGTTTCATCCCGATCTCTCCACTCTAAGCGTTTTCCAAGATTTCCGGTTTCCAAGGTTTCTGTTTTTCCCCCCAACCCTCTATATCCTTGGATCCAATTCGAATTGAAAATGGATTATCTGAGACATAAGATTCTTCTATATATTAAGTTTCGTTAAGATCCGATCACCCATTTGTAAGATACCTCGATTTTCACGTTTTCCAAGAATTCCGGTTTCCCCCTCCAGCTCCCTTCAATGTCATCGGATCTGGTCGGGATCTAAAATAAGAGTTTTAAAGCACAAGATCCTTCTAGATATCAAATTTCATTAAGATCTGAACACCCGTTCGCAAGTTACAAATACCTCATTTTTTATAATTTTACCGAATTACCCCCTCCCCCCCCCCAACTCCACCAAAGAGAGCAGATCCGAGCCGGTTATGTCAGTCACCTATCTTGGACGTGTGCTTATTCTTTCCACATGTTTCATCCTGATCTCTCCGCTTTAAGCGTTTTCCAATATTTCCGGTCCCCCCCTAATGACACTGGATCTGGTAGGGATTTAAAATGGGAGATCTGGGTTTCGAGGTCCTTCTAAATATGAAATTTCATTAAGGTACGATCGCTCTTTCATAAGTTGAAACAACTAATTTTGTGTGTTTTTTTAGAATTAACCCCCCCCAACTCTCCTAAAGAGAGCAGATCCATTCCGGTCAATCCCGTTTCTAGGACTTGTACTTATTTTTACCATCAAGTTTCATCACGACCCTATACTCTAAGCGTTTTCCAAGATTTTAGGTCTCCCCCAAATTCCTCTTTACCGGGTCCAGTAGGGATTTAAAATAAGAGCTCTGAGACATGATATCCTTGGAAATATCAAATTTCAATAAGGTCCAATCTCTCCTTCGTAAGTTGAAAATACGTTATTTTTTTTAATTTTTCAAAATTAACCCTCCTCCTCCCAACTCTCCCGAAGAGAGCAGATCCGTTCCAGTTACGTCAATCTCATATCTAGGACTTACAATTTTTTTTACCACCAAGCTTCATTCTGATCGCCCCACTCTAAGCGTTTACCATAATTTTTGGTTCCCCCTTCCAGTTTCCCCCCAATATCACCGGATCCGGTCGGAATTTAAAATAAGAGCTATGAGACACGATATCCTTCCAAACATCAAATTTCATTGATATCTGATGACTCTTTCCTAAGTTAAAAATACCTCATTTTTTCTAATTTGTCAGAATTAACCCTTCCCCCCAACTCCCCCAAAGACAGTGGATCCGTCCAGTTACGTCAATCACGTATTTACGATATTTGCTTATTCTACCCACCAAGTTTTATCCCGATATCTTCACTCTAATCATTTTCCAAGATTTTCGGTTTCCCCCTCCGCCTCTGGCTACTGTAACCGGATCTTGTCAGGGTTTGTAACAAGAGTGCTGAAGCACAAGATCCTTCTAAATATAAAGTTTCATTAAGATCTGATCACCCGTCCATAAAATACAAATACCTCATTTTTCTAATTTTTCCGAGTTACCCCCCCCCCAACTCTCCCAAAGAGTGCGGATCTGGTCCAGTTACGTCGGTCACGTATCTTGGATGTGTACTTATTCTTCCCACCAAATTTAATCCTAACCTCTTCACTCTGAGCGTTTTCCAAGATTTCTGGTCCCCCCCACAACTCCCCCCAATGAAACTGGATTCAGCCAGATCTAAAATAAAAGATTTGGGTTGCAAGATCCTTCTAAATATGAGATTTCATTAAGATTCGATCACTCCTTCGTAACTTAAAAATACCTCATTTTTTCGAATTAACCGTCCCTCCACTCCTCCCCTACAGACGGTCGAGTTGGATAAATGACTATTTCTAATTTAATCTTGTCTGGTACTGATTTTTCTCATTTTTCACAATTAACCCTCCTCCCTACTTCTCCAAAGAGAGCGGACCCGTTCCGAATATGTCAATCACGTATCTAGGATTTGTGCTAATTTAATTCCACCAAGTTTCAAACCGGTCTTTTTTTCTGAATTAACCGTCTCCCCACTCCCCACAGATGATCGAATTGGGGAAACGACTATTTCTAATTTAATCTAGTCTGGTTCCTGATACGCCTGCCAAATTTCATCGTCCTAGCTTATCTGGAAGTGCCTAAACTAGCAAAACAGGGAAAGACAGACAGACAGACTGACAGAATTTACGATCACTATATGTCACTTTGTAAATACAAAGTGCCACAAAAACTTGCTAATACCACAGAAATTTACGAAACTTTTTCTAAGACCTTTTAAGCCCTGGAAGCAAGAGATAAATTAGGGTCTAACTCGGTGTCTTCAAGTATCGCCTGATTTTCGAACAATTAGCTACAACTGAAGCCCAGCTGGAGAAAATAAAGGTCATCTGCTGGAAAATATAACCAATCAAACAGTTCGTGGTAACGAACTATAGTAAGGAGCGACCCGGCTCAATAGTAACCGAAACTCTAAAAAATGGAATTTTGATACCAATAGTTACATCAAAAGAATCGCATTTTAATGCTGATTTTAAATATATAAGTTTCATCAAGACCAGTTATACCCATCGAAAGTTACGAGCCTGAGAAAATTTGCCTCATTTTAGAAAATAGGAGGAAACACCCCCTAAAAGTCATACAATCTTAACACCATCAGATTCAGCGTATCAGAGAACCATTTTGTAGAAGTTCGAAGCTCCTATCTACAAAAATGTGAAATTTCGCATTTTTTGCCAGAAGACAGATCACGGATGCGAGTTTATTTGTTTTTTTTTTTTTTTTTTTTTTTTTTCTTTTTTCCAGGGGTGATTGTATCTACTGAGTGGTCCTAGAATGTCGCGAGAAGGCTCATTCTTATGGAAATTAAATGTTCTAGTGCCCTTTTTAAGTGACCAAAAAATTGGAGGGCACCTACTCCCCCTCCCACGCTCATTTTTTCCCAAAAGTCACCGGATCAAAATTCTGCGATAGCCATTTTATTCACCATCGTCGAAAAACCTAATAACAAACCTAATGTCTTTAGGGACGTCTCACTCCCCCGCAGTCCCCGTGGGAGGGGCTGCAAGTCACAAACTTTGACCTGTGTTTACATATAGTAATGGTTACTGGGAAGTGTACAGACGTTTTCAGGGGGATTTTTTTTTGGTTTAGGGGGGAGATTTGAGGGGGGAGGGTTACATGAGAGGATATTTCCATGGAGAAACCTCTCATGGGGGAAGAGAATTTCAATTAAGGTGGCGCAGGATTTTCTAGCATTATTTGAAAAAACAATGAAAAAATAAATATGAAAAGTTTGTTTCTACTGAAAGTAAGGACCAGCATTAAAACTTAAAACGAACAAAAATTATTACGCATATCAGGGGTTTACCTTCTCGTTATACCTCACTCTTTACGCTAAAGTATTTTTAGTAATTTCAACTATTTATTCTACGGTCTTTGTGATTCAGAGGTCATTCTTAAGGAATTGGGACAAAATCTAAGCTTTAATGTTAAGAGCGAGGTATCGACGAGGGTTGAACCCCCTCATATACGCAATAAAAACATACGGATATAGAAGTTCGTTACGTAAGTTAATTCGTAAGTTACGTATATTTTTTACCAATGAAAACGTTTGTAAAAAATTAAAAGTTCTAGTTGCTTTTTTAAGTGATCAAAAACTTGAAGGGCAACTAGGCCTCCTCCCTCGCTTTTTTTCCTCAAAATATTCCGATTAATTGCAATTAATTCATATGCAAATTTCGCTTTAATTATTATGTGCGGAGAGCCAAGATCAAAACATGCATTAATTCAAAAATGTCCAGAAATTAAATAAAAAAAACAAGCTTTTTTAAATGAAAGTAAGGAGCAACATTAAAACTTAAAACGAACAGAAATTACTCCGTATATGAAAGGGGCTTTTCCTCCTCAACGCCCCACTCTTTACGCTAAAGTTTCTTACTGTTTTAAAAATAAAGTTAATAGAAAGAGTCAAACTTTAGCGTAAAGAGCGGGGCGTTGAGGAGGAAAAGCCCCTTTCATATATGGAGTAATTTCTGTTCGTTTTAAGTTTTAATGTTGCTCCTTATTTTCATTTTCTTTCAGTTACTGAAAAGTTAAATAATCCGAATTCACTGAACAAAAAAGGTACTGAACTGATAATCAGCCATGTTTATGATTCAATCACGCCCGAGTTTAATCCATAGTTTGCAAAAATTGAGCAGGCTCTACTAGGTAGTCTGAGATTTTAAATTGAAAATTTGGAGGAGAGAATTGATCGAATAGAAAAAAAGCTTGGTAATCAAGGAGGCACACTCGTGCCTCTATAAAGAGGCGACACACGACAATGTTAAGCGATCTTCGGTTCCAGTGGTCGCAGACGGATGGGGAGGGATGCATTTCGTAGCCCGAGCTCCAACTAAGAAACCTGCAAAATTTCATCCCCCTCCAACTTTTTCTTCATGGGGAAAATCTGGCCGAAAGTTTCGACCTGTCAACCCAAGCCCCCCTTTAACGTTGTCCGATCGGGCTGAAATTCACAAGTTAAGGTCCCCTAGGGCCCAGGAGCTTATCTGCGAAATTTCAGCTTGATCCGATAACTCCTTCCCTGTTTTCCAGAAACCACCCATTAGCTATTTAATTAACGGATTTCTCTCCATAAGAGCCCATGTTAATTTGAAATTTTTAAAAGCTATTGAGAAGTTATATTTACACACATGCAAGTTATTAGCTCAGTTGGTAGAGCGTGAGACTTTTAATCCTCGGGTCAAGGGTTCAAGTCCCTTACGGGCGGTTTTTTTTCACAACATCAAAAAAATTTTGATAACACCTGGACAGCTTATCATTTGAGAGATAACAGAATATTAGCTTCTTATGAGCAAAAGAAACATTTCGGTCATTCTATCTATTTTTTTTCTATTTTATACAATGATTTAAAAGCGGGGGGGGAGGGGGGGGTTCCTCTCCTAATTCCTGTACGAGGAGTACTCCTGTACGAGGAGTACAGGAATTATTAAATTACATCCACCATGGATTGTAGAAAAACGTACAGAATTAATATGAAAAAAAAATTAAACCTGTACAAAAGAGTCTTTAAAAGCGGGGGGTTTGCCTCTCCTAATAGTCTTCTTATAGTCCTAATTGTAGAAAAACGTACAGAAATAATATGAAAAAAACTTCGTTTTCTTAAAGAGTTAAAGAGGCTGCGTCCCAAAGTCGAACCTTAAAACGTACAGGAATTAGAAGAGGCAGTTGGGGGGCTGCCGCCCCCCAAACCCCCAGCTTTTAAAGACTCTTTTGTACAGGTTTTTTGTTTTTTTGCTAACCCCCAGCTCTTGGCTTCGGAAAGGCCCTCTTTTAATTAACAAAAAATTGAAATGAATGAATAATGGAATAACTTCGAAAAATGTTAAACACAAGAGGACAGGAGAACCATTGCGCCGAAACTAGTAATTAGTAACAATGAAGTCCCCCCCCAAAAAAAACCTGTACAAAAGAGTCTTTAAAAGCTGGGGGTTTGGGGGGCGGCAGCCCCCCAACTGCCTCTTCTAATTCCTGTACGTTTTAAGGTTCGACTTTGGGACGCAGCCTCTTTAACTCTTTAAGAAAACGAAGTTTTTTTCATATTATTATGATCAAGGGTCCATGCTTGATAGCCTTGTATTTCATGGGTTAAAGTAGTTACCTGGTGTAGACACTCATACGACAATATTTAACATTATAAATAGCAAAATGTCTGTGTTCGGCCCTTTACTTTATTTAGTTTACGTGAACATGATGCGCGTTTATCTAAAGGATATATATGTTACTAACATTATTGCTAACAAAATTTGCAAAATCTGCAGATAATTTAATAGCAAAAGCTCATATTACTCTCATCAGATTAGAGATGTTCACAAGTTTAAGTTTGCTGTGTGTGAATGAGAAAATTTTTTTTTTACTTTACCTTCTGTGGAGCGGGTGATTCTGTTGATGTAAGTAGTAAAGTTCTATTTAATGAAAAACCTATTTTACAAGCTATATCACTGCGGTACCTCGGCTTCCATATTGATTCTAATCTATCGTAGAAGCGTCATAGCGACATTATCTCGACCAAAGTTGCACTTGGAGTTGGCATCCTTAAAAGATTGAAGCATATTCTGCCGGAACGTACTCTTCGCACGATATATTTTGCAATAATCTACCCATATATCATATGGATGTTTAGCCTGGAGAAGCAATTTTCATGTTAATTACAAGTTAAATGGTTTTCTCATAGTTTTGATCGGACGATTTCGCTAAAAAAAGGGGGTGGGAGAGGAAGCCGAGTTACCTCCCAATTTTTGGCTACTTAAAAATACAACTAGATTTGTTTTATTTTTTTACAAACGTTTTTGTTAGTAATAAACATACGTACCTTACGAATTAGCTTATGCAACGAACTTATATAATTGTATATTTTTATTACGTATGTGAGGGGGTTTGCCCCCTCGTCAATACCTCGTTCTTTACACTAAAGCTTGAATTTTGTCCCAAATCTTTCAGAATGACCCTTGAATCACAAAGGCCATAGAATAACTAGTTAGAGTTACTAAAAATACTTTAGCGTAAAGAGCAAGGTATTGTGGAAGAGATGAACCCCCTTATATAAGTAATATTTTATGTTCATTTTAAGTTTTAATGTTGATCATTACTTCCAGTTGAAAAAAAATAACTTTCTCATTGTCTTTTTGTAAATGATGCTAGAAAATCCTACGACCCCTTCATGGAAATTCTCTTCCCTCATGAAAAATCCTCCGTGGAAAGATCCTCCCACTTAACCTGCCCCCACCCCGACCCACCCTAACCCCAACACAAAAAAAATCTTTCCGAAAACGACTGTACACTTCATAATTAACAACTATTATGTGTAAACAATGGTTAAAGTTTATAAGTTGCCGCCCCTCCCCCGGGAACTGTGGCGGATTTAGTCCAAAGACATAGTTATTAGGTTTTTGACTGAGTTAAACAGAATGGCTATCTCAAAATTTTGATCCGGTGACCTTGGAGAAAAATGTGTGTTGGAGAGGTTCTCGGTTCCCTCTAGTTTTTGGTCACTTAAAAAGGACACTATAACTTTTAATTTACGTTAGAATGAACCCTCTTGCGACATTCTAGGACAACTAGGTCGATACGATCACCCCTGAGGAAAAAAACAAAAAAACACGCACCCGTTATCTGTCTTCTGGCAAAAATACAAAATTCCACCATTTTTATGATAGGGACTTGAAACTTCTACAGTAGGTTTCTCGGAAATGCTGACTCTGATGGTGAGATTTTTTAGAGATTCCGTGACTTTTAGAGGGTATTTCCGCCTATTTTCTAAATAAGGCACATTTTCTCAGGCTCGTAACTTTTGACCGGTAAAACTACACTTGATGAAACTAATATATTTAAAATTAGCATTAAAATGCAATTCTTTTGATGTAACTATTTGTATCAAAACTTTGTTTTTTAGAGTTTTGGTCACTATTGAGCCTAGTCGCTTCTTACTACAGTTTGTTACCATGAACTGTTTGAAATAGTAACTTGTAAATGAATAAAAGTAATACATTCTACTATAACGTTGAGATAGAACTTACTAATGTCTCAGGTTTTCCCGTCCCTTTTTTGTTTTTGTATTTTTTTCTGCCCATAGTGAAAATTCAAATGCTAAACTGTTATCTGACTTGTAATCAACCAAATTCAAATGGTCAGCTGTTACTAATTAGACATGTGAAAAATCTAAATTCCTTTTAAATCCAGTCGTAATGTTCAGGGAAAGTCAACAGTCTTCAGATATTCTGGTACAACCCTCAAGGAGCAATTAAGCCAATGAGAAAGAAGGAAATCTCGTAACGTATTTCAATGTTATTGGAAATAGAATTTGCTTTCAACCTAGGAGATTGACCTTAAAAAGACAAAAAAAAATTACTTCGCAGTCTATCCATCATATATCAATAAAGCTAGTACAAATAAACCCCTATAATCATATTTCCCTATGTTTGTAGGATTATAGAAAACTAGCGGTTCACTGAAAACACCGAAAATATAGGAGTTTTGGTACAGTAAAAGTAAACCGATTAAGGCCACTTTTTACAGTATATAAATAAAGGATTGCTACTAGGATTGTTTTTTTAGTAGCACTAAAGTAGATTTCTTAGAATTTAACATTGTTTGTTACTCACTTCTGGGATTATAGCTGGTGAGACCAAAATGTTACCTGATAAATCAATCCAATATTTCTGTATGCTGAGGCCAATATCTCATTTTAATTCTGTTTTTAATAGCTTACTGAGAAGGTACTTTCAACTATTTATTCTACGGCTTTTGTGATTCAGGGGTCATTCTTAAGAAATTGGGATAAAATTTAAGCTTTAGTGTAAAGAGGCAGGTATTGACGAGGGGCGAAACCCCTCATATACGTAATAAAAACATAAGAATATAGAAGTTCGTTACGTAAGTTAATTAAGTTACGTTAAGGTAGTTACGTAACGAAAATGACCTTGCTCTAATCCAGTGATTCCCAAACTTGCTTACCTATCACCCTCTTTTCAGACAAAATATACGGAGAAAGAGGATATTTCAAGTGGAACTGTAGCTACGGCTGCCCCAAAACGAGTTGCCAAAAAACCACGTGGTAGACCGGCCAAAGCAATAGAAAGTCATGATGTGTCTACTAAAGACCAAGTTTCTTCCGGTGAACGCTCTCCTAAGGAGACGAGAAGTAATAAGAATATGCAATTAGAAACAAAGGAGTGCCCCCTTTGTTTCCCTTGGTGCCCCCTGGACTTTTTTTATTCTAAGAGCAATTAATAAGTGATATAAGTGATATATTGTATCCGTGGTGTTAAATGGTATTGGGACCGCCCATCTGTAGGGAAAATGAGTTCCTTCCGAATTTCATGAATATAACGATTCTTAGAACGTTTTTTCAAGGTCAATGCCTGACTTAATCTCTGAGGGAGGAAGAAAATGAGTTTCTAAGAAAATTCGTTTCTTTCTGATACTTTAGGATACTTTAGGATAGTTGGATACTTTAGGATACCTCTCTGAAGTTTAACATCTTCAGAAAAGTTAGTGATGAAAGAGAAAGCCAGCATAAAACTTTTAGTTGATGACGAAGGCCAACTTCTTGCTGATGGTAACATGTTACCCATTGATAGATCTTATAACCATCCTCCTGCTATTACCATTTAACGATAAGTAAAAAGAAAAAATATATACCCCCGCGAAGTCATGCAACATAACTTGTCCAAATGCCGAAACTGTTATCTATGTAAATTTAATGTGCTAATAGACACAGAAATTGCAAGTAAGATGAAATGGGCACAAGCTGACATTATCTACAATGAAAATAAAGATTAATTGATGAAAAACATGCAGGGGTAAATTTCGGAATTTCTTGGAATTTAAAATTCCAAGAGAGTAAATTTCGTATCTATGGATGTCTACATATCCTTCGGCACTTGCATTTCACAGAATAGGGAAAAAGCGTTATTTTATTTTACTTTTAAAATAAATGTAAAAAGTTTTTCTGAATGCTGGAGTGATGATACTGGAGTTAGAAAAGCTTCCATTCTCTTGGGACCATTGTCATCAGAATTATCATCACTTTCTGAATCCTGCGATTCATCAAACAAATTAAAATATTAGGCCGTTAATGATGTGAAAAATTTCTCAGGTTTCGCACAGTGAACTTTTATATAGAACAGTGAAGTTTTGTCACTATTAGAGAATCACCCTTTTTTTTAACTCTTTTAAATTTTTTTTATCTTTATTCTTTAGGTTTTCTTGAAAATTACCAAAATTCAATAGCTAAAGTTTCTACATGCTCTACATAAATATTTCCTAATAACAGGCCCTCCAATTGCTAATTCTCTAATTTGATGTAAAAATTATCCCTGAACTTGAAATAATTAGCATACTTGTTAGTTAGTTTAACTAAATTTAATATTTCTCTCTCGATTCTCGCAGATAATACTTCTATCTCATTTTTATATTCATCCTGTGTTTTTGGCTAAAACACAAACAGATTTATCAGAAGGTGTATACATATAAAACGATTTTATATCAAAACTAAAAAGTCTAGATTCATTTGATATTTCAATATTTATAACTTTGTCTTCTAAGAATTCAGAGCTTTTTACCAACGAATTTTGGAGATATGATAAAGGTTTAAGCGTCACTGCAACCCATTTTCAATTTTTTTCTGTTGGTGAATTAGTCGTTGGTACTATAGGTCTTAGAGGAATATAAGTTTTATGTATTTTTGACAAACCATATTTTCTTGGGTGGACTAATCCCCTCAGAGAGAACTTGTAATACATCTGTGACTTTTCTTAGGATTAGTACCGTATTGCTCCTATGAACTTTTGTCACTATTAGAGTATCATCCTTTTTTTAACTCTTTCAATTTTTTTTTATCTTTATTCTTAAGGTTTTCTTGAAAATTACCAAAATTTTCCAAGATATTCATGACCCTCAGTCTTAAATCATCTATATTATTAACATCTTTTGAAAACAAATGAATCCATGTCCCAATCTTTGAAATTATTTCTTCTACCGGTACTTTTTTAGGATTTAGTCCGAATTTTATACCTTTTTCAAGGATTTATTTTTGTTCTTTGTTTACCTCCATTTTGCTTAAATTAATCACACCTGGGTTAGGAAGTGTTCAGATTTATACATTTTTTGATGTTCATGTTCCCTTTTTAATTGTACAAATTTTGGTTTAATCTTTCCTTAGATAACCGTAAAACACGCTCAAAAGAATTTTTGAAAATTGATATAATTCGTTGGAAAAAATACAAAATCTATCTCTTTTACAACTTGTGATCTCTGGAAAAGTTTATCTTTCAACACATGGTTTAGATTTAGTAAATTTACCTTTCTCGTGTGATTAGCCTCATTATATGTATTTAAATGATATTTGAAACAAAAAGATTTTGGAATTGTTTTCTTAACTTTATAATTTTCTATAAACTTTTGTTGTGTAATTTTTGGCGTGTTTTTCGCTAAATTCAAAATAGAAAAGTGTAGGGTGCGTAAAGGGCAAGGATAACCTCAAGAAAAGGGTAGGGTCATCATTGAGGGTGAGTAAAGGGCTTAAAATTGGATTTGCAACTAAAACGGTTATGGTAGCGAAAAGAGCATAAGAAAGGTATTGAGCGGTATGTTCCACTTATTCTAGGTCAGTAAGTTGAACTGATCCCTATTTACGAGGATTATTTGGGGTATGCAAAAACATGAACTTATGTTTCATTATTGGATTATTTACAGCTTACTAATCACTGCCTTGTATTTTTGTGTTAAATAGTTTATATTATGGAATAACAATGTGAAATAGCTTTTAATAGGGCTAAACTATAATTTTTGTGTTTCACGATTTTTTCAAAAATCAAATAGATTTTTTGCTAATTTTATGATTATTCAAGAATATAAGTACTTTCTCACCTGGTAGTAACATTGAGAGTAATTTTTTGAACTCTATTTTAATGAAAATATTCAAAAGATGTTAATATTTAGGCCTCCGGGGATGCCATTCATCCTAAAGTCCTCGAGGTAAGGAATTTGAATTATGCAATTTGCCTATTTTTCCTATGCAAGATTTATCATTGGAAAAGGAGAGAAAATTTTATCTCTGGTCTGTGTTCAAGTTCTAACGGATGATCTGATTGAGTTTAGCCTTGTATATTATTTATTGCTGCTAACCAAGTTTACAAAAGTATTCAATTATTTATGAGAAGAATGTTTTTAATTTAATATTCCTAGCAAAAACATTCCTAGTAGGTTAAGAATAATATTTAACCTAAACGTTAATATAGTTATATTGGAGCTTAAGAATAAACAACCCATGGGAGAAGCCACATAAGTTCAGGGAACCGTGCAGCAAGCTGGTAGCAATGCCAGCAAACTTGCAGAATATACAATGGAAAAGCAATTTTATCTTGGAACTCGAGTAGAAAAGAATTTTCAAGTTTTGTCCCTCTCTCCTCAAGTAATACTCTGGTTAAACCTAAAATGACACATATACTGGGTGAGTCAATAGAATACTTCTATTGAATACAATAGAAAAGGGTACCGTGGCAATTTGCATTCTTTTTACTGTCCTTCATTAGTCTTAATTCTATGTAAACAAAATTCATGATATTGTACGAATTTAACAGAATAATGTTTTGAATATGAAGCTAAATTTTGAGAATCATGGCTGCAGTTAAGGCCTTATCCAAAATTTTGTTCATCAAGAGGTATTTTATGCGTATTTTTGTTATTTTTTAAGAGCTAGACATGTCAAAAGTATTGTCAAACTGAACAAAATTTTGCATATAAAGAGACCATAGCAAAAAACAACAACAATTAGGCTCACAATGCAAGTCTACCAGCTAAATGAACAAGATGCTCAACTATGTCTCAGAGCGAAAGAAAAAAAAATATGACGTGTTTTCACATGGTCTATTTACATATAATTATTAGAGTTTAATACACTTTCACTTCAGCCTAATTTAAAAGGGACTACAGAAATGCATCCCATTTCGTGGTGGTCTTTTGCAAGCACTCAGACACAAAAGAAATAAATGAAACTTGTATACTGATATCGTAGATCTCTCATACTTTCTCTGTGAGACAAATGACTCTTGAACTATTCGGGGGTTTATGCCACTAAATATATTATCTAAATCACGTGACCTTCTATCAGCATTTTCATTGTATGAATCAAATGAACAATACGTTTTGAGCCCAAAATTAATATAATACAGGAAAAAACCTTAAATTTTTACTGAATAGCGCTGCAGTATCAATGGTACTTGTAGTTGTTCGTTAATTTGAAGCCTAATTTAAATTCTTTGAAAAGTCCAATTTTCGCAGAATATCACTGCATTATCAGCGGTGCTTGTAATTCTTCATTGCTGTGAGCCCTGTTTTACATATATATATATATATATATATTTCTTTAATCTTATTTTTGCTAAGTAACGCTGCTTTATCAGTGGTACTTGTAGCTTGTTCATTAATGTGAGCCCAGTTTTAAATTTTGAAAAAAAAATCTAATATTAGGACAACTATCTGTGGTTCTTGCAGTTTTACAGTACCATGAGACCTATTTTAAATTTTGAAAAAAAAACAATGTTGAATAACGCTGCCTTATCTGTGGTACTAGTAGCTATTGATCATTGTGAACCCTACCTTAAATTTTTTGAAAAAAAGTGCATTTTTTGCTGAATAACGCTGCACTATCAGTGGTATGTGTAGTTGTTTATTGCTATGAACCCCATATTAAGTTTTTGCAAAAAACCTATTTTATGCAGAGTAGTACTGGACATGTAGTTGTTTACTATGAAAATAATAAACAACTACTATATTTCATAGTTGTTTACTATGATTAAAAAAAAAATTAACTTTTTCTGAATAACGCTGCCCTATCAGAAGTATTTGTCGTTGTTCATTCCTGTGAAGCCTACTTTAGATTAATGTTTCTTCAAGGTTTTGCAAGATAGCGATGCACTGTCAGAGATACTTGTAGTTGTTTATTCCTGCGAAGCCGCCAACTTTAGATTTATTTTTATTCCAGATTTTGCTAGTTAGCGCTGACCTGTCAGAGGTACTTGTAGTTGTTCATTCCTTTGAAGCTTACTTTAGATTTATTTTACTTCTAGGTTTTGCTAGATAGGTCTGCACTGTCAGTGGAAGTTGTAATTGTTCATTCCTAGGAAACCTACTTTAAAGCAACGAAGTTTCATCTGTTGTTAGTTACAATTAAAATAAAATGACAATATACTAAAAGGTAAAATTCTTAGTAAAAACTAAAAAAGTTAAGAAATTCTTTTTTTTTACAAATACTAATAAAATGCCTAACATATCAGCTTGGCATCTTGTGTCCTTTATCAACTTGGAAAAAAAGGAAAGGAAAAAAACAAGATTAAACAGTCAATAGAATGAATAAAGAGAAAATAACTACAAACATGATATAACACTAAAATATGGAAAACAGATACTATACAAAAAACATACAAACAAAGAAAAGAAACAGATCTAAAAAAAACTTTTTCTTATTAGAAATGTAAAGGCAGTGTAGCTTATCATTTACTCTTACTAGTTCACCAAACTTTCTACTCTCATATAGCTGAATATGTAGACAATAAATGAAGTACAATTTACTTTGTCCCCATTTTCCAGTCCTGGAGTTTAAATAGTTTGGATAGAGGCCACTGGGCTTGGATATTTCTCGAATTACTTTTTGAACTAGTTCAATTTTTCTCTATAGAAAGTATTACCAGTCGCATCTGAAAGGTAGCTGAGCTCAAGATCTAAAGTACCAAATTCAGAGAGAATCGCTGCACCGTCTCATGCCCAATTTTAATTTTTCCCGATCTGCAAAAATAAAATAAATATAAGATATAGCTGTTGGGGTGTTTAAAACGCTCACCAGATACAGACTTGCCTAGGTCATGCATTTCTATCATATTCAAGAAGTAAAGAAGATGAAAAAGTCTAATGCCTAGTGTCAATAAGTCAAAAAGTCTGATCTATTCTCTAAATTTTAAAAAGTTTTGTGTCTAATAATATAATTTGAAGTCTATTAAAGTTACCATTTAAAGGAATTTTGATCTAGAACTCTAAACAATTCACCAAAAGGCTTTTCTCCTTCAAAAACGCACCTTTTTACACAACCCTGAGAATATTGCTGTACCCCTAGTGTCCAATTATAGTTCTCGCCCTACAACACAAATAAAAAACAATATAAAATATAGCTTGCACGGTAATTAGAAAGCTGTCCAGATGAAGAAGCTCATGCATTTCAAGCCATTTTCAAGAAGTAAAGAAGATAAAAAAGTCTAATGTCAAGTTTCGAAAAGTCAAAAAAGTTTCAAGTCGTTTTAGGCGTTAAAAAGTTTTATGTCTAATAATATAGATTTAAGTCTAATAAAGTTACAATTTGAAAATTTTTGGTTGAGAACTTTGCCTAATTCAGCAGAAAGCTTTACTTCGACACAATGTACCTTTTTATTCGATTCTGAGAAAATCGCTGCACCGCCAGTCATTTTCAAAAAGAAATAAAGACGAAAAGTCTAATGTTTAGTTCAAAAACTGAAAAACTTCTTGTCTAGTTTTTAGGTGTCGAAAAGTATCTGGCCCATCTACAAAGATAAAAACGTCAGACGAAATATAGAGTTCAAGCTAATTAAAACTCAATTAAACTTTAAACTTAAACTCAATCATTTTCAAGCTATTTTCAAGATTGTGCAAGAAAGATTTTTAGAAACCTTCGAGAGTCTGCTAAATCAAAAGCTAGTTCGCAGTCAAGAAAATAACTTGAATGCTTTAATATCAGACAAAATAAATAAAATATGGATAATATAAAAAGCCTGTTTGCAATCAGTAAAATGACTTGAAAAAATAAAAGCAATAAGAAATCAAAAATATATATATGAAAAATTTGAGCAGCTCTAGTCAAGTCAAGCACTAGTCAAAACTTGAATCACTGTATAAGGTTGTTTGACAATGCACATATCTATATTACTTAATGTGCGACCAATATTGCGAAACACCGTGCTTACGCAATGATGACTCAAAGAGCCTTATGCAATATTAGTCTTAAACATCCTTAATAAAAGTCGTTAAACATCGCAACCATGACACGAGCATACTATTGCAAAAGGGAACAGTCCAACATATTGACGATCAAGTCAGGCTAGCCGTTTAACTACGTTCCATGTGGAACGTAGTTAAACTTTTTTTTTGGTTAAATTCGGCATTCGAAGTTGTTTCATCGCTCGAACCTTTTCATTTTTATCAAATTTACCTCCCCTTACCTTCAATCATGCGGTCGTACCTTGGGGTAGAGATTTTCACTTGAAACTGATTCAAGATATCCCTGAAAATCCCTCCACCCCCTTTCCCGAGAAGTTCATTTAATGGAAGAGAATACCTCATAAAAATCGTAGCCATTTTCGTGCTCCATATTGGAAACATGGTATTTTATGGACAAAAAAGTACTCAAAGACAAAAATCAAAATAAAATCAAATATATCAAAACAAAATATATAAAAACTTTACGATATAAAAAGCATGCTTGCAATCAATAGAATGACTTGAAAAAAGAAAGAGAAGAATTTTTTTTTAATTCAAGTAACATTCAATCAAGTCCATAAGCAAACAATCTTTTGAATTACTGCATAAGGTTTTGTTGACAAGACATAAAAAAAAACTACATAACGTACAAATGACATTATAAAATCTCATTATTACGATGCTTACACAATGAACACTCCAAGTGCCTCATGTAATAGCAATCGCAAAAACAATTAAGAAAAGATGTTAAACATCATTGCAACCCTAGCACAACCACAAAAAATTGACAACGAAGCCAAGTTAGTCGTTTCGAGTGGGGCCCGATCGATATATCACCGAATGTGGTAATGTCTCAGACCAAAATTCCTTTAAAACTGTAACTTTAATAAACTTCAAATTATATTATTAGACAAAACACTTTTTAGTATCTAGAGAATAGATCAGAAACTTTTTGCTTATTGAAACTAGACATTAGACTTTTTCATCTTTATCAACAGGGGAATTTTTTTTTTACCTTTTCGGAAAAAAACCACCCATCTCTGATTCCATCTGAGAATTTGAATCTCAATTTGAAATCACTAACATGGAACTTAAAAATTATTGTTTAAAATATTTAGATATTTGATTATTTAAGGATGTTTTTTGAGTCTCCTACAGGAGAAATAACGTTTTACTTTACCGAGCGGGATCTTAACAACAATGGGCGTTCCAACGTCTCAGCTTCTGCCATAATGTGTACTGTCTGAGTAGCAAACGTTTTTCTATAACGTGAAAAAATTTGAATAAAAATATATACAACTTTTTGCCACTAAACCTTCAAGTTAAGTAAACTTTAGCTAATTTTCGAAAACCTCCAATTACAAGGCAAAAATCACTGGCCTGAATTAACTGTTCACGCAATATAAAAGGAAAAGTTTTTAGCCTAGTTTTGGCATTTAACAAGACATTTGGAAGGACGACTTTTAGAATGTATGCTGAAAACTTGAAACAAAACATATTAAACTTTTGCCACTAAATTTTAAAATTCACAAATAGACAAAACACTGGCATGTCACTGGCATGTATTGATCAATTAGACAAAATAAATAAGAAAATATTGACACCAGTTTTAACATTTATTGAGGCATTTGGAAGACGAATGTTTTTCAATGAGCTTTAAAAATTTGAAACAAAATATATCTAACTTTTGCCACTAGACAAGACAAGATCTTACATGATAAATAATTTTTTAAACAGATCGAAGGGGACCAGGGCTCGATGTGTTCGCTATAAGCAGAGGTAAGAAAATGCAAAAAAAAAACAAAAAAAACATACAAGGTAGGAGACAGGAGGCCACCCCAACGCAAAAACACCATAACAAAATTCATATTAATATTTATTATTCATCAATCGCAACATCCAGACAAAGAACTATTTTTGAAATATGTTTTTTTTTTAAATTGCCTCTTGAAACTTGTGGACATTGCTACTAAATTAAGTTTATTTTCAATATGAGGAATCTGTTACCTGATTGATCTTTCAGTTGTTTGAGATCAAGTATATTGAGAAAAATATATAAAGTTTGGGTTTCCGAGATATTTTTAAGTTATCAATGGGCGATGAACAAATGTACCAAGAACTCTAATTCTCTTAGTTTGAATTATCTGAAGAGGTTGCAGATGGACCACAAATGTGTTGAGATAAATTACAGGGCAATAATTAAGGTATGATTCAATTAAAGAATTGTATAAAATTTTAAGGATGGAAAAAGGAAACACATGTTTCAATCTATGAAGACAGCCTAAGTTATGGGAAAGTTATAACGAAATGAATTTACTCTTTCTATCCTACTTTGGTTTACAATTAACTCTTCTATGGTAATTTTATTTACCGCCCGCTCTGACCGCCCAAAAATCCTGAATTCTGTTTTAGAAAAGTTCGGAGCTATGTAGTTATATGCAAACCATTTATTCAAAGATTTCACTGTTGTCACCATTTCCTCAACCAACCAAGATGGGGTTTTAGCTTTACTATCACCGCCGTATAATCTGCAAAAATTACTGCTATGCTACTATCTTGGGGTAAACACCTCGGAAGGACATTTATATAAGTCAAAATAGTAATGGCCCCAATACTGGTCCCCGGGGGACTCCAATATCATCAATAACAATTTGGCTTGACAGGGGTCCATTTATTTCTACCTAAAATTTTTTGTCCCTGCAGGCAAGATTTTATTAGATCTAGAATCTATATCTTAGATCTAGAATAGTAAATTTCCAAAATTAAGCTAATTTTCGAAGAACATCATAGACAAAACAAAAATCATAGGCTTAGATTGGTCAATAATTCCAAATAAAGGGAAAGTTTCTAACATCAGCTTTGGCAATTATTAAGACAATTTAGAATCATTTTTTTTCCAATATGCGTGAAAGTTTGAAATAAAACATGCCTAACTTTTAACAATAAATTCATCAATTTACAAGATTCAGCTAATTTTCGAATAGCACCATGGACAAAACAAAGATCATTGACCTGGACTGGCCAATAAGGCAAAATAAAGTAGAAACCTTTTTACACCAGTTATGGCAATTATCAAGATTTTTAGAAGGCAAATATATGTATTTTTTTTTAATTTGGATAGAAAATTTGTAAGTCAATATACACAATTGTGGCCAATAAATCCTTAAATTTACAAAATTATACTGATTTTTGTAAAACATCATAAATAAACAATAATTACTGGCCTGAATCAACCAATAAGACAAAATAAAGCAGAAAAATTCTTACAACAGTTTTAGCATTTATCAAGGCACTTGGAATCCCAGTTGGAGTGTTGAAAGCTGGCAAATACAATTGAGCAATTTCATCGGCTTTGACTGCGAAGGCATAATGGCCGGCAAGAGCATACGCCGTAAGAAGACCACCAACAAAGCGTATATTCGTTTCAAATACAGATATGTCACTGCTCAAAAAAGGAAAGAAAAATTAGCTGGTAAAAATTTTATAAAATTTTTAAAATTTCATATATGGCAATGCCGTCTCAAAAAATAAAGAATCGATTGAAACGGAATTACTACTATATGTCCTATAAGTTACTGGATTAACAGTACAGCCTTCCAGGGGCAGATCCAAAGATATTAATACACAATCCGGTCTCTTGAAAAGGAAACATGTTAAGGAATACAATTCTTACTTCATAATATGAATAAATTTAGTTAACACATTTCGAAGCCTCTTCCACTATACTTTGCCCCCCCCCCTCTAATGAGCAAATTTACAGCCCAAGTTAAGTCTTTCCCATGCATTTTGTCATACATGACTTTTGTTTCAACCCATGTGCCCGTAAATTGAATCAATGCAGGCGAAACGAAGAAACTGAAGAACACATAAGAAATATATTATTTGGACTATATATTTGCATATTAAGGGGGTTGAGGTAGATTATACTGGAAGCAGCTCCAAAATATGTTAGCTGCAATTTTCTAGTATTAAATTTATTTCTTGTTTAATGATGAATCCATAGTTCATTAAAGCTTTATTGACTAATTACTTGGCAAAAAAAAGTTTAATTCATGACACAAAACCTGACCTTTAATCGTGGAAATATTTAGTTTCTTCATGGTACCTACATAAGCAAATGATGAATAGTACGATTGACAATTTGTTTTTCTTCTATGACCACACTGCCTTTCTATGACGAACAAAAAAAAAGTTCAAATTGTGACAAGCCTTTTATTGGACAGTGAAAACAGATAAAAAAAAAAAAAAAAAAAAAGTCTAGATACTTTGATCGCATACATGCTGCTGATGATCAATTACTGACACTGGTGCATGTGATCGAAATATCCAGATATTTTGCATCTGTTTTCACTGTCTAATAAAAGAACTTATTAACATTTCAACTTTTATTTGTTTGAAACTGATTTTTACACTCAGTATATTCGGATTAGTGATTTAAGGCATCTTTTGCTCAATTCACATCGATATGGGATGTTTCTAACTATGTTTACAATGAAATCTATAGGTACCTTTAAAGGCAATTTAGCTTTGAGCTGGACCCCCCTCCCACTATCAAGTATGTTTTATCTTCAATCATATTCTTCTATTTTCAATATAATTGACCATTTTGACTAGAGGTAAAGGATACGGCACTAGACTTCAGAGTCCTAACCGGTGGTGCTAATCTCCATTGCCTGGCTCCACGGCCAGGAAGTGAAATGGGGGATTAGGGGCCAGCCGTCCTGTGATTTCACCTACTCTTCCTGTTAACCTTCGTCAAATTGCTCCAGGCAGCCAAACAATCGGCCACGTCGAGACTTGAACCCCTTCCAAAGAGCATAGAATCTCGAGTCTAGCACATTAATCCCATCTTTAACAGTTATATCGCCTCCCCGAAGACTCTGAGACCCTTTTGGCAAAAAATCTTACGGACACGCCTGCACTGTTCACTTCCATTCTAATAAATCAAACCACGGCCCATGGTAACCGAGAAGTTAAACTACGCGTAAAAAACAACAACAAAAAACACTGTCTAGTGCTTGTATAGTAACTATTGTTACTATGGTACTATGAACAATTACCAAAATTCCTTCCCCTAAGGAAAATAAAAAAAAGCAAAACTCGAATAAAATTCTCAAATTTGGAAATCCTTATTTTCCACGGGGGGTATTTTCCGCCGAATTTTATTTTCCACGGGGATACCTCCCGTGGAAAATAACCCAAGTTTCCGCTTGGGTTTGTTTTTCACGGGGAGGGGGGGATAAACTTCGGCCACCATAGTTTTCTGTATAGTTTTTTGACGATATTGTTTTTTTTTATGGTGTACTTTTAGATATCTTTCCGACGCCGTTTTTTTAGGGGCTTCATGTTTTTTCTTTTTTTTATCTAAGTAAACTATATTGATACAAAAGATGAAGAAAAATAGTGATCACAACAAATTTAATTCTGACACAACAAAAAAATCCTCTATTAATTTCACTGCTTGAGAGCTGAAGGAATACTCAAGGCTGAAACAATTGTAAAAGAGTTCTCCAATACGCTGGATTTGATGCTGTAACATCAAAAATGAATTCTTTCGTTGCATGTTTTTTTTTGTCGAAAGTAATTTTATTGGAGTTTTGGTTACTACTGCCTCCTTTCCAACCCTACTTAGAGAGTTCGTTATCACGAACTGTTCAATGTATCAATGTATAAAATTTTTTTTTACTGTTTTTAAATGTAGAGTTAAGAGAAATAGTCAAACTTTAGCGTAAAGAGCGGGGCGTTGAGAAGGAAAACCCCTTTCATATACGGAGTAATTTTTTTAAATTCTTGTTGAATAAAGAGGATTCGAAGAGCTTGTTGTTGATAAGAGGGGATAGTCTGGATTTTTGTGAGAGAAGGAAAATTTGAGAAAGTTTACACTTGCGGCTGACCCCTACATTTGCCCTTTATGTGAATGGAAAATTAATTTCGTTTTGTAGTCAAGTGTGAAGAGCTGTCTGAGTTGTGGAATGAAGGTTTCGGATGAGTGTTTTGAAGTGAATGCTGGTTAATTGAGCAGATGGATGAGAGGAACACATGTGCTATTAAATAGTTGTGTAAGTTTCTTCGCTTAGGGATTAAACACAGAGAATCATGTTTGAGGGGATAGCTTGTTACGGTTTTTATAGATAGATAAATGTTTATTTACAACAAAAATTAAACCATATAAACAAACAGCTCATACGCCTATTGGCATACTTAAGCGCGTGGTATATCACAAAAAAACCGTCATCACTTCAGCTAAAGCTAAAGTGCACTTCTTACGGAATCCAAACTTCAACACTCACAACGGAAAATATTATGGGAGATCAGCAACATGATTTCTTAACAACTTCAGAAATTGGTTTTTATCATTACTTTTTCTCACAGCTATTGAACTTAAATTCCAAACTTTCGGACCAGTATGAAGCAAACTAAATGCCCCTCGCACTGTTCGCCTAATTTCAAAAGAAAAATTAGAACTATGAAATGTTGGGTAATTGTGGAATTGTGAATTTGTCGGGAAAAATCTTGGGGAATTTAGTGAAAGTGGTTTTGAAACATAATTGTAGTGAATCTAAGAAATGGCAATAAAATGATGTTGATGAACAGAGAAGAAACCAGAAAATCCATAAGGATGGCTAACTAAGGATCTATTGTTAATATTAAAAATTAATCTAAGGGCTTTATTTTGCAGAATTTGAAGAGGTTTAAACGTTATAGGGAAATTTTATGCCCAAGCAGAGACACAATGAAGAAAATATGGATTTCAAAAGAAAAATATACTGTTTTAATGATATCCCCTGGGAAAAATTGGCGTAAAAGAGAAAGAATGCCGATATTTCACGAGAATTTTAGAGACATTGTTTTCAAATGTTCATGGAAAGACGGATTTTTATCCAAAATAATTCCAAGATATTTAAATTAATCAACACGTTTTATTACCCTATAATTCAGATAAAGAAAAACTCTTCTGATTTCCGAGAACCGGATCGAGAAAACAGCACATATTGACATTTCTTCTCATTCAACGAAAATAAATTTCTGGCGTTCCTAACCCCTGGAGATAAAAGCATGTTATTAGGATTATGAAAAAGTATGGATAAATCAGCATGGGATGCAAAAAGAACAACAACATCTGCAAACATTACAATTTTATATAGCGGTAATACCTCGTGCAAGTCATTCAAAAAACTTTTTGAACGGATACCATTAATTCTATCATGAAATTCAAGGTTTTTACCTGTAAGATAAGTTTTAAAGGAATTTAAGGATTTTGAAGCACGACTATTTTTTTGGAGTTTCATTAACAACAGACGATGGTCAACTGTGCCAAAGGCTTTGGCAAAATCAAGAAATACCGCCAAACCATACTGATCACTGTCGATTGCATCGATTATCTCAAGCAGAAGCTGATTAATTGCCTACTCCGTTGATTTACCTTTAATGAAACCCAACTGAGAAGGATGAAAATTTTTTTTGCTAATTAAATGATTATAGAGCTGATGGTTATCTGTCTTTCCCAAAAGTTTACTAAACACTGATAGAAGTGATAAAGTGATATACGCCACATTATATCTTCTATATATATATAAACGAAAACAAACTAAAATGTAAAAACTGGGAATTGTGTAAATATTTCGAAATATTTTAACAATAGATTAAAGTAATTCGGAAACCTTAAAACAGATACTTAATTTTGAGGTTTATAATAAATTGTTGAGCTTTAGCAAGCTTGGCATAAGAGGAATTTTTAGTATAGATCTTAAAATGACAGAAGAAACAGCCGAGGAAGCTGCTCAAATAGTTAATTGAAAGAGAAATTTTAGTATAAATCCTACAATGGCAGAAGAAACAGCCAAGAAATCTGCTCAAAGGGCTTACATCAACGAAGGCGTGTTGAGGAACCACCAGAGCAACGCGAAACCAGACTTGCTGCTGAAAGAGAAAGTTAAAAAAAGAAAGCGTGTCGAGGAACCACAAGAGCAATGTGAAAACAGGCTTGCGGCTTCAAGAAATAATGCTAGATTAGGAATATGCAATTTACGTCAATGAAGGCATGTCGAGGAACTACTAGAGCAACGCGAAACTAGACTTGCTGCTAAAAGAGAAAGTGAAAAAAGAAGGCGTGTCAAGGAATCACAAGAGCAACGTGAAAACAGGCTTGCGGCTGATAGAGAACCTAAGAAAAGAAAGTGTGCCGAGGAATCACAAGAGCAACCTGAAAATTATCACATGGCATTCAGGTACAGCTAAGTCGATGATTATAGTAAATGTGTTCAAATGCGGGACTATGTCTAAAATTTGTCCCTATTACAATCTAGGCGTTTTTTATCAAACATCAGAAAATATATCCCCCCTTTTTATTGCTGGTATTGTTTTTCTCCACATCATGAAATGTTCTTACACTTTCCACCACAGTTTTTATTTCTTTCTTCTTTCTTTCTTTCTTTTTCACTTTCTTTCTTGATCTCACTTCTTTTAATACTGGCATTGTTTTTCTCTACATCATGACAGGTTCTTACACTTTCAACCACTGTGTGTGTGTCTTGTTTCTTTCTTTCTTGATCTCTTTCATTCTTAGATTCATTCATTCTTTCTTTCTTTATTTACACTTACCACCACAGTCTTTATTTTTCTTTATTTTTCATTTCTTCTTTCTTTCAGTCTTTTTTTTCTTTCTTGATCTCGCATCTTTTATTGCTGGCACTGTTTTTGTCTACATCATGACATGTTCTTACACTTTCCACCACTGTCTTTCTTTCTTTCTTTCTTTCCTTCTTTCTTGATCTCGCCTTTTTTTGCTGGCATTGTTTTTGTCTACATCACGACAGGTTTTTACACTTTCCACCACTGTCTTTCCTTCTTTCTTTCTTTCATTCATTCTTTCTTTCTTTCTTTCTTTCTTTCTTTCTTTCTTTCTTTCTTTCTTTCTTCATCTCGCCTTTTTCATTGCTGGCATTGTTTTTCTTTACACCATGACAGGTTCTTACACTTTCCACCAGTCTTTATTTCTTTCTTTCTTTCTTTCTTTCTGTTTTCTTTCTTTCTTTTTTACTGTCTTTCTTGACCTTGCCTCTTTTATTGTTGGCATTGTTTTTCTCTACATCATACAGGTTCTTACACTTTCCACCACTGTCTTTCTTTTTTCTTTCTTTTTTTCTTTCTTTCTTTCTTTCTTTATTTCTTTCTTTCTTTCTTTCTTTTTCCTTTCTCTCTTGATCTCGCCTTTCTTATTGCTGGCATGGTTTTTCTCTACATCATGAGAGGTCTTAAACTTATCCATCTATTTATCTATCTATCCATCTATCTATCTATCTATCTATCTATCTATCTATCTATCTATCTATCTATCTATCTATCTATCTATCTATCTATCTATCTACCTACCTATCTATCTATCTATCTATCTATCTATCTATCTATCTATCTATCTATCTATCTATCTATCTATCTATCTATCTATCTATCTGTCTATCTATTTGTCTATCTATTTGTCTATCTATTTGTCTATCTATTTGTCTATCTATCTACATATCTATCTATCTCTCTATTTATCTATATATATCTATCCATCTCTCTATCTTTCTATCTATGATCTCTTTCATTCTTACATTCATTCTTTCTTTCTTTTTTCTTTCTTTCTTTCTTGATCTCACCTTTTTTATTGCTGGTATTGTTTTTCTCTACATCATGACAGGTTTTTACACTTTCCACCATTGTTTTTCTTTCTTTCTTTCTTTCTTTCTTTCTCTTTCTTTCTTTCTTTGTTTCTATACATTATATACAATATAGTCTATCTTTCTTTGTTTCTTTCTTTCTTTGATAATTTGCACAATTTCTTCAAAAACTCGATTAATAAGAACTACGACAAAGATTACAGAACCTAATATCATAAAAAACTTCAAGTCAATCGCAAGAACATATTCGTGTCCATCAAGATCGGATCTATCTTCACAAGTTTTGTCCTGTTTTTTTCTTTTTTTTTTCTGTTTTGTCACGCTTGCCTCAACTTGAGGATAATTACTACTTGCGGTGGCCTTACCCGCATCATCAGACTGCCTCATACTATTTTTATAACTTCTTGTTTTCTTGAATTTTATACCTACTTGTATTTTCTTATTTTCGTCTGTTTTTTTGTCTGTTTGTTTTGCCTCGCTTTCCTCAAATTGAGGGTGATTTTTTTCTGCAGTTGTCACATCTTTATGATCGGACTGCCGATATTTAAAAATCATCAGATTTTGATTATCGATTCCATCATCTTTTTTTGCATTTGAGTCAGTGATATCTTGTCCATCGTGATTAGGTTGTCTCATCTGATTTTCATCTGCAGAATTATGATCATTTGTAGTTGGGGTTGTTTCATCAGTTGCTTTTGCAATTGTTTGAGTGGTTCTGGTCTTAATAGGTATCATTTCGCAAAATCTGAAATAAATACTGAAATAAAATAAAATTATAATTGTTTTCATTAATTTACAGTTCATTTTATAATAACAATTCTTAAATTTTTCTAATAGCACAAAACATTCTTAAACCGCGTAACATTTAAAAACTAATTTAAAAATTTTCAAGTATTTTCTGATGTGATTTAAATAATTAAAATTAATATTTAGACTCCATAAATATTTTTGCATTTCGCAGTTAAATAAAATTACTTTATTTAAAATTTTCAGGAATTATTCTAGTTTCAGTAGACAAATCAGATTTAATGTTAAAACCCCAAAAATTACAGCATTTTACATAACTATGTTTACATGCCTCTTGTAATGATAAAAGTTCTTTATAAAAATATTGATTTTATTCTCAATATTTTTTGGTTCATTTGAAAAGCACCTAAATGTGATGACAAATTTCTGATGTTAATAACATGAGACAATACAGTGTTATAGAAAAAAATAGTTTTTAATTATTTTTTAAAGCACAAAAGGTTTTCAACGTCTGTCAATTTTATTACGTGTAACTTGCTTAGAAGAAAGCATATTACTGTTTAAGCTAGGCATTGTTACACCCCTTTATATTATATTCATGACATCGTAACCGATGTTATCAGAGTTAAGGTTATAACATACCGTTTTTCTTTTAACGTCATAGTTCTAATAAATTAATATTTTAAATTAAATAAATTAAATTAATAAATTAATAGTAAATTAATATTTATAGTCCATAAATATTTTTGCATTTTGTAGTTAATTAAAATTACTTAATTTAAAAATTAAATTTTTTACGTTAATATTTCTGCATTTTGTAGTTAAATAATATTACTTTATTTAAAATTTTCAGGAATTATTCTAGTTTCAGTAGACAAATAGCAGTGACTATTGTATATTGAAACGACTGACAATTATATTTCTGGTAAAATTGCTTCAGATATTTTTTCAATACCCTTTGCCTTAGCTGTGTCGACTGGTCATGCCACATTTGATATTCTTGGCCCGTGATTCCCGACATTGGGGTTCACCCCGCTGGTGGGGCATGAGAATATTTTGGTTGATCATGGGTAAGACTCGTACCCTTTCACTGACTTTATTTTAAAGCTCTTAGTAAAAAAAGATTGCTCGTGTAAATGGGTTGCCATTTAGATGCATGTAAAGTGAAAAAAAATTATTTTGGTGTTGGAATGACGTTATATTTTGTACAAAAAAGGTTGTGCAAGTAACTTGAACCGTGTGGCTCAGCTTCCATACAACTCATCTATATATATAAAAATAAGTTGTTTGTGTGATGTGTCTGTTACACTATGTCTGTTACGGCTACGTCTGTTACACTATGTCTGTTATATATAAATGACGATGGAGACACAGGGAATGTTTGATTAGCAATCACCATCAACAAAACTCAAGTGCAATCATTAGAATAATGAGGTATAGATCTGAATACGGATTGTTGTTCCCATGGACAATTATATGTTGCATGTTCAAGATTCGGTAAACCTGTAGTGGGACACAGGGACACAACTACAATGGCACGTAACTAATATGGCGCGTAACAATACAATGGCAACAGCCGAGGAAGCTGCTCAAAGAGTCTATGCCAAAAAACTTGCTGCTGATAGAGAAAGTAAGAAAAGAAATCGTGCCGAGGAATCACAAGAACAGCAAGAAAACAGGCTTGCGGCTAAAGAACGCAAAACCGCGCAGTTAGATGAAAATCCACCTGGGAAGCGAAGGTCAAAACATATCAAAACTGAAAATGATAGCGATGATGATTGGGTTTGGGATTTTGACTTGGATAAGGTCATCAATGCCTACCAGATTTAAGTTAAAAAACAAAGGTTCGGCGATATGTACTTCATAGTGACGCTGAAAAATAAAGAAGAAAAAAAACTGAAAAAATGTAAAAAACTAAAAAAACTAAAAAGAAAAACACTCAAAGATAAATTACAGACCGGGACACAAATGACGACCGACACAGAGGGAATATAAATGACGACCAGGAACCTCAAAGAAAAATTACAGACTGGGACACCCGGACACAAATCACGACCGGGAATATAAATGACGACCGGGACGCAGGGACACAACTACAACAGGGACGCCGGGGGCACAGGCGGGATATATAATTGACGACTGAGACACAGGGATTGTTTGAATAGAAATTACAGACCGGGACAGCGGGACACAAATGACGACCGGGACACTGGGACAAAGGGAATATAAATGACGACCAGGACACTCAAAGAGAAAATACAAACTGGGACACCAGGACACAAATGACGACCGGGACACAGGGAATATAAATGCTATTTATATGCACAGACAATGGAACAGCGAAGAATGTTCCCCAACAGCTAGTATATACATATATATATATATATATATATATATATATATATATATATATATATATATATATATATATATATATATATATATATATATATATATATATATATATATATACTAGATGTTGGGGTGGCGCTTCGCGCCACCCCAAAACCTAGTTTGTGGGGCGCTTCGCGCCCCCCCCAAGCCCCCCCGCGCGCGTAAGTCGTTACTCGCCATATTAGTTACGCGCCATTGTAGTTGTGTCCCTGTGTCCCACCTGTGAATAGAGATAGATATAAATATATGTTTTTAACTATGTAAAACATGCGAATATACAACATTCTTCGCTGTCCCATTGTCTGTGCATATAAATAGATTGTCAGGTTTACTGACTCTTGAACATGCAACATATAATTGTCAATGGGAAAAACAATCCGTATTCAGATCTATACCTCAATATTCTAATGATGTGTCCCTGTGTCCCGGTCGTCATTTGTGTCCCGGTGTCCCAGTTTGTAATTTCTCTTTGAGTGTCCCGGTAGTCATTTATATTCCCTGTGTCCCGGTGTCCCGGTCGTCATTTGTTTCCCGGTGTCCCGGTCTGTAATTTCTATTCGAACAATCCCTGTGTCCCGGTCGTCATTTATATATCCCGCCTGTGTCCCCGGCGTCCCCGTTGTAGTTGTGTCCCTGTGTCCCGGTCGTCATTTATATTCCCTGTGTCCTGGTCGTGATTTGTGTCCGGGTGTCCCAGTCTATAATTTCTCTTTGAGGTTCCCGGTCGTCACTTATATTCCCTCTGTCTCGGTCGTCATCTGTGTCCCGGTCTGTAATTTCTCTTTGAGTGTTTTTTCTTTTTAGTTTTATTTTAGTTTTTTACCTTTTTTTCTTTTTTCAGTTTTCTTTTTCTTCTTTATTTTTCAGCGTCACTATGAAGTACATATCGACGAACCTTTGTTTTTTTTAACTTAAATCTGGTAGGCATTGATGACCTTATCCAAGTCAAAATCCCAAACCCAATCATCATCGCTATCATTTTCAGTTTTGATATGTTTTGACTCTCGCTGTCCAGGTGGATTTTTATCTAACTGCGCGGTTTTGCGTTCTTTAGCCGCAAGCCTGTTTTCTTGCTGTTCTTGTGATTCCCCGGCACGCTTTCTTTTCTTACTTTCTCTATCAGCTGCAAGCCTGTTTTCTTGCTGTTCTTGTGATTCCTCGGAACGCTTTCTTTTCTTACTTTCTCTATCAGCAGCAAGTTTTTTGGCATCAACTCTTTGAGCAGCTTCCTCGGCTATTGCCATTGTAGGTTCTTCAGTCATTTTACAATTAAACATTTTTTCGTGAACAAATGTCTTAAATACCGTTAATGACGTCACCGTCATAGAAAAAATGACGACAACTAACTTCATGACGTCAGTCGACACAGAAACATGACGTCACCTGACAGACAGACACACAGACAGACAACTTATTTTTATATAGACATATATATATATATATATATATATATATATATATATATATATATATATATATATATATATATATATATATATATATATATATATCTATATATAAATAAGTTGTCTGTCTGTCTGTGGATCAGGTGACGTCATGTTTCTGTGTTGACTGACGTCAAGAAATTAGTTGTCGTCATTTTTGCTTTGACGGTGACGTCATTAACGGTATTTAAGACATTTGCTCACGGAAAAATGTTTAATTGTAAAATGACTGAAGAACCTACAATGGCAACAGCCGAGGAAGCTGCTCAAAGAGTTTATGCCAAAAAACTTGCTGCTGATAGAGAAAGTAAGAAAAGAAAGCGTTCCGAGGAATCACAAGAACAGCAAAAAAACAGGCTTGCGGCTAAAGAACATAAAACCGCGCAGTTAGATGAAAATCCACCTGGACAGCGAGTGTCAAAACATATCAAAACTGAAAATGATAGCGATGATGATTGGGTTTGGGATTTTGACTTGGATAAGGTCATCAATGCCTACCAGATTTAAGTTAAAAAAACAAAGGTTCGTCGATATGTACTTCATAGTGACGCTGAAAAATAAAGAAGAAAAAGAAAACTGAAAAAAGAAAAAAGGTAAAAAACTAAAAAAAAACTAAAAAGAAAAAACACTCAAAGAGAAATTACAGACCGGGACACAAATGACGACCGAGACAGAGGGAATATAAGTGACAACTACAACGGACGACCGGGACACAGGGATTGTTCGAATAGAAATTACAGACCGGGACACCGGGACACAAATGACGACCGGGACACCGGGACACAGGGAATATAAATGACGACCGGGACACTCAGAGAGAAATTACAAACTGGGACACCGGGACACAAATGACGACCGGGACACAGGGAATATAAATGACGACCGGGACACAGGGACACATCATTAGAATAATGAGGTATAGATCTGAATACGGATTGTTTTTCCCATGGACAATTATATGTTGCATGTTCAAGAGTCAGTAAACCTGACAATCTATTTATATGCACAGACAATGGGACAGCGAAGAATGTTGTATATTCGCATGTTTTACGTAGTTAAAAACATATATTTATATCTATCTCTATTCACAGGTGGGACACAGGGACACAACTACAATGGCGCGTAACTAATATGGCGCGTAACGAATTACGCGCGCGGGGGGGCTTGGGGGGCGCGAAGCGCCCCACCAACTAGGTGTTGGGGTGGCGCGAAGCGCCACCCCAACAGCTAGTATATATATATATATATATATATATATATATATATATATATATATATATATATATATATATATATATATATATATATAAATAAGTTGTCTGTGGGTTATGTCTGTTACACTTTGTCTGTTACGCCAGATTATATCTTCTATATATATGAAAGAAAACAAACTAGAATGTAAAAACTGGAAATTGCATAAATATTTCGATATTTATTCAACTTATTTTTATATATATATAGAAGATATAATCTGGCGCAACAGACATAACCCACAGACAACTTATCTATATATATATATATATATATATATATATATATATATATATATATATATATATATATATATATATATATATATATATATATATATATATATATATATATATATAAATAAGTTGTCTGTCTGTTATGTCTGTTACACTATGTCTGTTACGCCAGATTATATCTTATATATATATATATATATATATATATATATATATATATATATATATATATATATATATATATATATATATATATATATATATATGTAAAAATAAGTTGTATGTATTTTTGTGTTGAGGGTTTAGTTTTAAAAACTGGGTATTGTATAAATATTTCGAAATATTTTGACAATAGATTAATGTAATTTGAAAACCTTAAAAAGAATACTTAAAATTTTGAGGTGAATTATAAATTGTTGATCTTTAGCAAGCCTGGCATGTGTGTATCACGAGAGGCTACTTGACAAGGAAGATTTTTTTAACTGTCAATTTTAGAATGAAAATTGACAATATGAAAAACATTGAAAAAGATAGAATGTTACCAAATCCCACAATGGCAGAAGAAACAGCCGAGGAAGCTGCTCAAAGAGTTAATGCCAAAAGGCTTGCGGCTAAAGAACGCAAAACCGCGCAGTTAGATGAAAATCAACCTGGACAGCGAGAGTCAAAACGTATCAAAACTGAAAATGATAGCGACGATGATTGGGTTTGGGATTTTGACTTGGATAAGGTCATCAATGCCTACCAGATTTTAGTTAAAAAACAAAAGTTCGGCGATATGTATTTACGTCTGAAAAATAAAGAAGAAAAAGAAAACTGAAGCTAAAAATGTAAAAACTGGGAGTTGTATAAATATTTCAAAATATTTTGACAATGATTAAAGTAATTCGAAAATATTTAGGTTTATTATAAATTGTTGAGCTTCAGCATGCTTGGCACGTAAAGTTTTTCCAAGCGTCAATGTTAGAATGAACATTGACAAATTGAAGAAAACAAATCAATAAAAAGGAGAAACTAAAAAAAACAAAAACTAAAAAAGAAAAAAATTAAGAAACGAAAAAACAAAAAAAGAAAAAAAAAGAAAAAATAAACTATATCTATATATATCAAAATAAGTTGTATATATGCATATTTGTTTGTTTGTGGGTTTGCATTTGACGTCATTATAAGTATATAGAAATTACAGACCGGGACACCGGGACACAAATGACGACCGGGACATCGGGACAGAGGGAATATGAATGACGAATGACGACCGGGGCACAAATGACGACCGGGAACAGGGAATATAAATGACGACCAGGAAACAGGGACACAACTACAACGGGGACGCCGGGGGCACAGGGGGATATATAAATGACGACGGGGACACAAGGAATTTTCGATTAGCAATTACCATCAACAAAGCTCAAGGGCAATCATTAGAATAACGAGGTATAGATCTGAATACGGATTGTTTTCCCACGAACAACTATATGTTGCATGAGTCGGTAAACCTGACAATCTATTTATATGCACAGACAATGGTACAGCGAAGAATGTTGTATATTCGCAAATTTTACGTAGTTAAAAACATATATCTATATATATAAAAATAAGTTGTCTGTGGATAAAGACTGTCAGGTGACGTCATGTTTGTGTGTTGACTGACGTCATGTTTCTTGATTGACGAAATTACACACCGGGACATCGGGACACAAACGACGACCGGGACATAGGGAATATAAATGACGACCGGGACACTCAAAGAGAAAGCGACCGGGACACAAGGAATGTTCGATTAGCAATCACCATCAACAAAGCACCGGGACACAAATGACGACCGGGACACAGGGAATATAAATGACAACCAGGACACTCAAAGAGAAATTACAGACCGGGACACCGGAACACAAATGACTACCGAGACAAAAATGACGACCGGGACACCGCGACACAGGGAATATAAATGACGACCGCGACACTCAAAGAGAAATTACAGACTGGGACACCGGGACACAAATGACGACCGGTTCACAGGGAAACAACAACAACGGGGACGCCGGGGGGCACAGGGGGATATATAATTTACGACAGGGACACAGGGAATGTTCGATTAGCAATCACCATCAACAAAGCTCAAGGACAATCATAAGAATAATGAGGTATAGATCTGAACTCAGATTGTTTTTCCCATGGACAATTATATGTTGCATGTTCAAGAGTCGGTGAACTTGACAATCTATTTATATGCACAGACAGTGGGACAGCCAAGAATGTTGTAGATTTGCAAGTTTTACGTAGTTAAATATATATATATATATATATATATATATATATATATATATATATATATATATATTCACAGGTGGGACACAACTACAATGGCGCGTAACTAATATGGAGCGTAACGACTTGCGCGCGCGGGGGGGTTTGGGGGGGGGGTTCACGAAGCGCCCCGCCAACTAGGTGTTGGGGTGGCGCGAAGTGCCACCCCGACAGCTAGTATATATATAATATATATATATATATATATATATATATATATATATATATATATATATATATAAATAAGTTGTCTGTCCGTTACACCACATTATATCTTCTATATATATATATAAACGAAAACAAACTAAAATGTAAAAACTGGGATTTGTATAAATATTTCGAAATATTTTAACAATAGATTAAAGTAATTCGGTAACCTTAAAACAGATACTTAAATTTGAGATTTATAATAAATTGTTGAGCTTTAGCAAGCTTGGCATAAGAGGAATTTTTAGTATAGATCTTAAAATGACAGAAGAAACAGCCGAGGAAGCTGCTCAAATAGTTAATTCAAAGAGAAATTTTAGTATAGATCCTACAATGGCAGAAGAAACAGCCAAGAATTCTGCTCAAAGGGTTTATGCCAAAAGGCTTACGGCTAAAGAACGAAAAACCGCACAGTTAGATGAAAATCCACGTGGACAGCGAGAGTCAAAACGTATCAAAACTGAAAATGATAGCGATGATGATTGGGTTTGGGAATTTGACTTGGATAAGGTCATCAACGCCTAGGAGATTTCTCCAACCGTTAATGTTATAGGATGTTACCATAAGGCAAAACCAGGCTTGCGGTTCAAAGAGAAAGGACCAGATTAGGAATGTGCAATTTACGTCAACGAAGGCGTGTTGAGGAGCCTCCAGAGCAACGCGAAACCAAACTTGCTGCTGAAAGAGAAAGTAAAAAAAGAAAGCGTGTCGAGGAACCACAAGATGAATGTGAAAACAGGCTTGCAGCTTCAAGAGATAATGCTAGATTAGGAATATGCAATTTACGTCAACGAAGGCATGTCGAGGAACTACTAGAGCAACGTGAAACCAGACTTGCTGCTAAAAGAGAAAGTGAAAAAAGAAGGCGTTTCAAGGAATCACAAGAGCAAGGTGAAAACAGGCTTGCGGCTGATAGAGAAGCTAAGAAAAGAAAGTGTGCCGAGGAATCACAAGAGCAACCTGAAAATTATCGCATGGCATTCAGGTACAGCCAAGTCGATGATTATAGTAAATGTGTTCAGATCGGGACTATGTCTAAAATTTGTCCCTATTACCATCCAAGCGTTTTTTATCAAACATCAGAAAATATAACTCATGTTTTCAAATGACTTCGTTTGGGGCCCAAATCGAAAATTAAGATCAATTTATGCCTACTTTCAAAGTAAAAGGGCAAATTTATCATAGAGCTGGGTCCCTTCTACCATTCTCAGGTGAGAATCATAAATTTTTAGAATTGTAATTCATCAGTGATAGAAATTCTGAATTGAATACACATTGCAAATTTTCTCCCAACGTTGAAAGGACAATCGTTTCCCAATTGCAACATCTTTTCCACGAAAATAATAATTTAGTGCGTCTGTTCAAAACAGCCATCGATTTGATGCCTACTGATACGCCTAAAATTGTTATTTCCGCTGACAAAACGCCTCCTGGCCAACATGTGCGTAGATATAATGCTCCAACTATATACGAAGTGGTAACCGTTATGGTCGGTGATCAGTTTTTAACTCGAGATGTTACTCTTCATAATTGAAATGCTTAGTTGGTAAGAATTGCTGAAATTCATCGATACACTTGGTCAGAGCACATGCGACGCCGAGCATGTGAGCGGGTCAATGAAAATCAACCTGGACAGCGAGAATCAAAACTTGACAAAACTGGGAATGACAACCATGATGATTGAGTTTTGGATTTTGATTAAAAAATTAGTTTTTGGTTAAAGTATTAAAGATTCCTCTATTATCAATTCCCTCCTGCTATTCGTATTAGTCCTGTTCTGATTGTATGGTAACCAACGATGAGAACTCAAATGCTGTGGTTCTAAATAGCTGACGTTCGATACTTTGATAGTTGAAGTTTAATCCCAAATAGTTGAAGTTTGATACTTGTAGCCGTGCTAATGCCTTGTGTCATGTTCAACAGATTTGAAATGAACCACATGTGTGCCAGTTCTTATTCTTTTTATTGAAAAACTTTGCAGTGAATATCTTTTTAAGTGCACAATGCTTGTGCCACCTCTAGTCTCTTGTGGTTCGTCTTGACAGGCCAGATGGGTTTACGTAAAATGGCCAAATAACAAAACGACCTAATTAAATGACATAACTTTTGTTATCATTTATTGAGTTTATTTGGATTTTAAACTACCGAATGCATATGCTCCTGAGACCCTAGGTTTAGCCCTATTGATATTTTCTGCTTGAAAATGTTTAGAAGTGGAGATACAGTCCTGTGTCAAATGTAGCATTACCTGCCGATTCGGTTATATTGATGTGACATCTGCAACTTTTCTCAAGAGCTTATTATTTAAGGACTTGAAGTCTTAGATGCTCAAAAATTGATGAAAATCAGCGCTTGAGAGGGAAGAAGAGTTGAAAGGTAAGAAATTACAAAAAATATATATAAATTTGAGAACTAAAACACTGGAGAAATTCAGGATAGAAGAATACACTTTTGTATTTTGATCTAAGAAACAAATTGGGTAATTTCCTCCACAATTTTGTCAAAATTTTGACTGCAACAAGAAGGTCTGGTGATATTGCGTACAATAGAAAATTTGTCAGTGTCTAGCTGTTAATAGGAACTGCTTCAACTGGTTTCTTTTTAAATTAAGCTTAAACCATTGCTTCTGTACTTATAGCAGTAAATGGAATAAAAATCCTTTATATTAACGCTTGTTTTTTCCAAGGATTGAGACCAAATGTCCACCCTTACGGACAATCGATAAGGGTGAGTGGGAGGATTAGAATTTTCTTTGAGACAGTATTCGAAGTTCTATTTTTTCTGGCGATAATCATATGCTTTAAATGCTCTAAGCCATCTGGTCAAATCTTGAGTCTTATAGGGATATACTTGAAAAAAATTCTGACCCTCCTCTAGCTTAAGCTGAATGCACTGTGATGACTTGTGACTCTTCGTAGAGACGCCAACCATCGAAAATTTAGGGGGACAGTAAGAATTTTTTATGATGATATTAAAACGTTTTTTGCAAAATATAGGGGGTCAAGTACCCCCCTAAGACCCCAATTGGAGCCTGTACATCTTTGCAAAAAGCTTAGAAAGCTTAGACCTTTTCAAGATAAATATTAACCTGATAATTTTTTGTAGTATCTCTTATATAAATAGAAAGAAAATATTGTCGAGACTGGACCAAAATTTAACAAGAAGGAAAAACAAAGAAAAGCAATATCTAGTATTCTAATATTTGTAACATTCTTTAGTTTTTTTCCATCATTGTCCTTTTCAAAAAACAAAACAGTATTCACTAAATAACAATGAACACAACTTAATTCATCGACTCCGGAGTTTCACAAGAAAAAATATCAGGTTGTTCTAAGCTGCAATCTAACGTAATTTCAGGTTATATTGGGAAGCTTACAGATTTTTTTTTCTGGGGAGAATAATGGCATAAAGCTGTCAATTTTTTCATAGAGCCCTGTCATACTTTGGTAATTTCTTTAGGAGAGAATAAAGGGATGTTTTTTTGTGTTCAAATATGAAACTAGTCAATATTTTGACTCTTATTTCCTATTAATGTTTCCAAGTCAGATTTAGAAATAACCATGTTATATAAAAAAAGAAATAAAAAGAAAAGTGGACCAAAGTAAAAAAGTAGCTTAAAAGATAAATGAAGTGTAAAAGGTTTAAGTTTTAACTAATAATAGAAAAAATAATAATTTTATATAGTTCTGCAATATATTCTAGGAATATGATATGTTTCATCAAAATAGTTTTTTTTTAACGAATAAAACCCAAGGACCATGGTTAAGGCAGAACAGGAATAAGCATTTGAAAAAATAAGAAACGACTATGACAAGAATGTTAAAACTAAAATAAGGACTTAAAAGACTTTAACGTTTTGAACCATGACTTAATCTCTAGCTTCAATGAAATAAACATATCAAGAGGCTCTTAAGCAGAGTTTTTTAGTTGCAAAAGTGGAAACCAGAAAAATACTGAATAAATTACGCCTCGTACAGTTTTGTACTCATAACCTACTGATACTTCTCTCAAAAGATAAAATTTGAATATCCCTTGGAAATATTCTTTTGGCACGTCTATTCATGTGTCACTTAAGACCGACGTATTCGATAATAGGCTGGGCAGAAAATACTTAAAAATTGGCTAACTCTTGAGCAAAACACTTTCAAATATCGTCTCTCTTAAAAGCTATTACAATCATATGGAAGAGTAGCCCTTCTAAGATAAGATTGTACCAAACTTTCCAAACCTGTGAAAAAGGCTAGAATGTAAAATATAGGTGCCTGTAAGTAGTAAGAACCTTTCTATTGCCTCTTGAAAGAAAAAATTGGAAGTGGTTACAAAACAGAAAGTATCTGAATATTTACACAATTAGACCGTCCTAGAATAATAATAAACAGAAAATATTTTGTTGAGTTTTTTAGTTGTGAAGGAGGAAGCCACAGTAATACTGAGGTGCACTTTCCCGAGCCAATATAAAACTACCTAATTAAATTAATGCACGTACAGTTATGTCCTCATAACCTGCTGAATCGTGTCTCAAAAGATAAAATTTGAATATCTATTGGAAATATCCTTTTAGCTTGTCTATTCTTGTTTCACTTAAGATGGACGCACTCGGTGGTAAACTGGGGAGAAAACATTCCTAAACTGGCTACCTTTTTGTGAACCTTACTTTCAAATATCGTCTCTCATAGAAGGTATCTCAATCATACAGAAGAGTAGCCCTCCTATGATAAAATTGTACCAAACTTTCCAAATATTAGAACTAGACTAGAATGTAAAATATAGAAGTTGTAATACCTTTCTATTTCCTCTTGAAAGAAAAAATTGGAAGTGGTTACAAAACGATAATATCTGAATATTTACACAATTAGACTGTCCATGGGATTCTGAGTACTTACCGACGCTGTTTGGTAAGCGCGAGATATTCTGCAAATCTATTCAAAAGCTATTTTTTCCAGCTACCCAAACCTCTCCCAAGGTGAAAAGTCTCTGTTTAGCCAGTGCGATGACTCATCATCAGCTTGGGTCTTTAGATAATGAATAATTAGCTGATTTCTCAGAGACCTCAGCCAATAAGGGAAAATGTTTAAAGTGAGTTAAAACCAAAGGAAAAAAAAAATAATTAATCAATAGTGAGGTCCTGGGCTAGAAAAATAAGTTGAGAGGGAAATCAATGATCAAATATTAAAAGGGCACTTATGTGATGACTATGGCCAGAGGCTCAACAAAAGGTATGGATCATTATGCTCTATTTCCCGGTATCTTGTTTGCTTAAAATTTGGATTTAAGAATCATACTGACCTGATCAGAATGATATTCCTTGGGAGTCTCAGAATCCTTAGAAAGCTAAAAGGCATATTTCTAGGGTTGTTTCTGAAAATTTTCTCTTTCAGTCGTAGTCAGTCCTTTTTTTTCATAATGTCCTGTCATTCTGGATGTCAAACTTTCCCTCCTTATTGAAGCCACTTTTGAGACTTCATGAATAAGCATAAATTGTTATTCGGGAATCTAACCACTCTTCATTTACTCTTCATTTTACGTTTATAAGTTTTATTAAATTCTTAATTTATTGTCAAAAATAGTCTATTTTACTACTAGATGTTGCTTTTCTTTGTTTTTCCTTCTTGTTAAATTTTGGTCCAATCTCGACAATATTTTCTTTCTATTTATATAAGAGATACTACAAAAAAATATCAGGTTAATATTTATCTTGAAAAGGTCTAAGCTTTCTAAGCCTTTTGCAAAGATGTAGAGGCTCCAATTGGGGTCCTAGGGGGGTACTTGACCCCCTAGATTTTGCAAAAAAACATTTTAATATCATCATAAAAAATTCTTACTGTCCCCCTATATTTTCGATGGTTGGCGTCTCTACGAAGAGTCATAAGTCATCACAGTGCATTCAGCTTAAGCTTTCAAGACGAGGAGGGTCAGAATTTTTTTCAAGTATATCCCTATAAGACTCAAGATTTGACCAGATGGCTTAGAGCATTTAAAGCATATGATTATCGCCAGAAAAAATAGAACTTCGAATACTGTCTCAAAGAAAATTCTAATCCTCCCACTCACCCTTATCGATTGTCCATAAGGGTGGACATTTGGTCTCAATCCTTGGAAAAAACAAGTGTTAATATAAAGGATTTTTATTCCATTTACTGCTTTAAGTACAGAAGCAATGGTTTAAGCTTAATTTAAAAAGAAACCAGTTGAAGCAGTTCCTATTAACAGCAAGACACTGACAAATTTTCTATTGTACGCAATATCACCAGACCTTCTTGTTGCAGTCAAAATTTTGACAAAATTGTGGAGGAAATTACCAAATTTGTTTCTTAGATCAAAATACAAAAGTGTATTCTTCTATCCTGAATTTCTCCAGTGTTTTAGTTCTCAAATTTATATACATTTTTTTTTTAATTTCTTACCTTTCAACTCTTCTTCCCTCTCAAGCGCTGATTTTCATCAATTTTTGAGCATCCAAGACTTTAAGTCCTTAAATAATAAGCTCTTGAGAAAAGTTGCAGATGTCATATCAATATAACCGAACCGGCAGGTAATGCTACATTTGACACAGGACTGTATCTCCACTTATAAACATTTTCAAGCAGAAAATGTAAATAGGGCTAAACCTAGGGTCTCAGAAGCATATGCATTCGGTAGTTTAAAATCCAAATAAACTCAATAAATGATAACAAAAGTTATGTCATTTAATTAGGTCGTTTTGTTATTTGGTCATTTTACGTAAACCATCTGGCTTGTCAAGACGAAGCACAAGAGACCAGAGGTGGCACAAGCATTGTGCACTTAAAAAGATATTCACTGCAAAGTTTTTCAATAAAAAGAATAAGAACTGGCACATATGTGGTTCATTTCAATTCTGTTGAAACATGACACAAGGCATTAGCACGGCTACAAGTATCAAACTTCAACTATTTGGGATAAAACTTCAACTATCAAAGTATAGAACGTCAGCTATTTAGAACCACAGCATTTGAGTTCTCATCCTTGGTTACCATACAATCAGAACAGGACTACTACGAATAGTAGGAGGGAGTTGATAATTGAGGAATCTTTGATACTTTAACCAAAAACTAATTTTTTAATCAAAATCCAAAACTCAATCATCATGGTTGTCATTCCCAGTTTTGTCACGTTTTGATTCTCGCTGTCCAGGTTGATTTTCATTGACCCGCTCACATGCTCGGCGTCGCATGTGCTCTGACCGCGTGTATCGATGAATTTCAGCAATTCTTACCAACTGAGCATTTCGCTTATGAAGAGTAACATCTCGAGGTGAAAACTGATCACCGACCATAACGGTTGCCACTTCGTCGATAGTTGGAGCATTGTATCTGCGCACATGTTGGCCAGGAGGCGTTTTGTAAGCGGAAATAACAATTTTATGCGTATCAGTAGGCATCAAATCGATGGCTGTTTTGAACAGACGCACTAAATTATTATTTTCGTGGAAAAGATGTTGCAATTGGGAAACTATTGTCCTTTCAACGTTGGGAGAAATTTTGCAACGTGTATTCAATTCAGAATTTCTATCACTGATGAAGTACAATTATAAAAATTTATGATTCTCACCTGAGAATGGTAGAAGGGACCCTGCTCTATGATAAATTTGCCCTTTTACTTTGAAAGTAGGCATAAATTGATCTTGATTTTCGATTTCGGCCCCAAACGACGTCATTTGGAAACATGAGTTATATCTTCTGATGTTTGATAAAAAACGCTTAGATTGTAATAGGGACAAATTTTAGACATAGTCCCGATTTGAAAACATTTACTATAATCATCGACTTGGCTGTACCTGAATGCCATGCGATAATTTTCAGGTTGCTCTTGTGATTCCTCGGCGCACTTTCTTTTCTTAGGCTCACTATCAGCCGCAAGCCTGTTTTCACGTTGCTCTTGTGATTCCTTGACAAGCCTTCTTTTTCAATTTCTCTTTTAGCAGCACGTCTGGTTTCGCGTTGGTCTAGTAGTTCCTCGACATGCCTTCGTTGACGTAAATTGTATATTCCTAATCTAGCATCATCTCTTGAAGCCGCAAGCCTGTTTTAACATTGATCTTGTGGTTCCTCGACACGCTTTCTTTTTTTACTTTCTCTTTCAGCAGCAAGTCTGGTTTCGCGTTGCTCTGGTGGTTCCTCAACGCGCCTTCGGTGACGTAAATTGCAAATTCCTAATCTAGCCCTTTCTCTTTGAACCGCAAGTCTGGTTTTGCCTTATGGTAACATCCTATAACATTGACGGTTGGAGAAATCTCATAGGCATTGATGACCTTATCCAAGTCAAAATCCCAAACCCAACCATCATCGCTATCATTTTCAGTTTTGATACGTTTTGACTCTCGCTGTCCACGTGGATTTTCATCTAGCTGTGCGGTTTTGCGTTCTTTAGCCGTAAGCCTTTTGGCATAAGCCCTTTGAGCAGATTTCTTGGCTGTTTCTTCTGCCTTTGTAGGATTTACACTAAAATTTCTCTTTGAATTAACTATTTGAGCAGCTTCCTCGGCTGTTTCTTATGTCATTTTAAGATCTATACTAAAAATTTTACTTTAATCTATTGTTAAAATATTTCGAAATATTTATACAATTCCCAGTTTTTACATTTTAGTTTGTTTTCGTTTATATATATATATAGAAGATATAATGTGGCGTAACGGACAGACAACTTATTTATATCTATCTATCTATATATATAAAAATAAGTTGTCTCTCTGTGTGTCTGTCTGTGGATCAGGTGTCGTCATGTTTCTGTGTTGACTGACGTCATGAAATTAGTTGTCGTCATTTTTGCTTTGACGGTGACGTCATTCAAGATATTTAAGACATATGTTCACGTAGAAATCTATTAATGTTTAAGTTTACAATGACTGATGAACTTACCATGGCAAAAGCCGATGAAGATGCTCAAAGAGTCTATGCCAAAAAACTTGCTGCTGATAGAGAAAGTCAGAAAAGAAAGCGTCCCGAGGAATCAAAAGAACAGCAAGGAAACAGGCTTGAGGCTGATAGAGAAAGAAAGAACAGAAAGCGTGCCGAGGAATCAAAAGAACAGCAAGGAAACAGGCTTGAGGCTGATAAAGAAAAAAAGAACAGAAAGCGTGCCGAGGAACTACCAGAGCAACGCGGAAGCAGACTTGCTGCTAAAAGAGAAAGTGAAAAAAGAAGGCGTGCCGAGGAATTACAAGAACAGCAAGAAATCAGGCTTGCTGCTGATAGAGAAAGTAAGAAAAGAAAGCGTGCCGAGGAATCACAATAACAGCAAGAAATCAGGCTTGCTGCTGATAGAGATAGTAAGAAAAGAAAGCGTGCCGAGGAATCAGAGCAACCTGAAAGTTATCGCCTGGCATTCAGGTACAACCCAGTCGATGATTGTAGCTTGAGTAGATGTGTTCAAATCGGGAAAATGTCTAAAATTTGTCCCTATTGCAAGGCCTTGAAATTCAATGGTGAAACAATGGGAATGTGTTGCGCCTCAGGAAAAGTTAAACTTCCTCTATTGGCTGCACCACTAGAGCCATTGAAGACGAATGAATGCTTGCCTGAAAAATTCTAATTTATGGGCACACGTAAAAATATTAAAATTAACTACAAATATGCGTGTCCGATTACAAAACGATGACTCTGGTCAAACATTTTCAGATCAATTGCTGACAATTGGAAACGGAAAGCTCCCAGTAGACTCAATTTCAGGACGTATACAACTACCTGCTGATTTCTGTAATTTAGTGACGTCCAAAAATGAATTGATTGAAAAAGTATTTCCGAATATTCTAAAAAATTATAAAAATAATAAATGGCTAAGTGAAAGAGCGATTCTCGCACCCAAAAATATAGACGTCCACGAAATCAACAATATTGTTTTGACCAAGATTCGAGACCAGGCAGTCCTTTACAAGTCAGTCGACACAGTTTTGGAACCAAATGAAGCGGTTAATTATCAATCTGAATTTTTAAATTCCTAAAAATAGGCGTACCAATAATACTTTTAAGAAATATAAACCCACCAAAGCTTTGCAATGGCACTCGACTTGCCGTAAAAAAAAACAATGGAAAACCTAATAGAGGCCACAATCTTGACAGGGCCTTTTGAGGGTGAGGCTGTTCTTATTCCTCGCATTCCCATGATTCCAACGGATCTGCCTTTTCAATTTAAAAGATTGCAATTCCCAATTCGATTAGCATTTGCAATCACCATTAACAAAGCTCAAGGTCAATCATTAGAAAAATGTGGTATAGATCTTAATACTGATTGTTTTTCCCATGGACAATTGTTCGATGCATGTTCGAGGGTCGGTAAACCTGACAATCTATTTATATGCAGCGACAATTGTACAGCGAAGAATGTTGTATATTCACAAGTTTTACGCAGTTAATTTGTATTGTATCTATCTATCTATCTATCTATATAAAAACGAGTTGTGTGTATGCATGTTTGTTTGTTTGTAAAAAGAGAGTTTGCATATGATGTCATTATTAGTACATACGGCTTTGTATATGCAGAGACAATGGGAAAGCCAAGAATGTTGTATATTCGCAATTTTTACGTAGTTTAACTCCTGCAGACGAAATGAATGCTTGCCTAAAAAATTCTAATTTATGGGCACACGTAAAAATATTAAAATTAACTACAAATATGCGTGTCCGATTGCAAAACGATGACTCTGGTCAAACAGTAGACTCAATTTCAGGACGTATACAACTACCTGCTGATTTCTGTAATTTAATGACATCCAAAAATGAATTGATTGAAAAAGTATTTCCGAATATTCTAAAAAATTATAAAAATAATAAATGGCTAAGTGAAAGAGCGATTCTCGCACCCAAAAATATAGACGTCCACGAAATCAACAATATTGTTTTGACCAAGATTGGAGACCAGGCAGTCCTTTACAAGTCAGTCGACACAGTTTTGGAACCAAATGAAGCGCTTAATTATCCATCTGAATTTTTAAATTCCATAGATCCTTCAGGGTTTCCACCACACGTGCTACAACTAAAAATAGGCGTACCAATAATACTTTTAAGAAACACAGGTGGGACACAGGGACACAACTACAATGGCGCATAACTAATATGGCGCGTAACGACTTACGCGCGCGGGGGGGGGCTTGGGGGGGCGCGAAGTGCCCCACCAACTAGGTGTTGGGGTGGCGCGAAGCGCCACCCCAACAGCTAGTATATATATATATATATATATATATATATATATATATATATATATATATATATATATATATATATATATATATATATATATATACTAGCTGTTGGGGTGGTGCTTCGCGCCACCCCAACACCTAGTTGGTGGGGGCGCTTCGCGCCCCCCAAGCCCCCCCGCGCGCGCAATTCATTACGTGCCATATTAGTTACGTGCCATTGTAGTTGTGTCTCTGTGTCCCACCTGTGAATATAGATATATATATATATATATATATATATATATATATTTTAACTACGTAAAACTTGCGAATGTACAACATTCTTGGCTGTCCCATTGTCTGTGCATATAAATAGATTGTCAGGTTTACCGACTCTTGAACATGCAAAATATAATTGTCCATGGGAAAAACAATCTGAGTTCAGATCTATACCTCATTATTCTTATGATTGCCCTTGAGCTTTGTTGATGGCGATTTCTAATCGAACATTCTCTGTGTCTCTGTCGTCATTTAAATACCCCCCTGTGCCCCCCCAGCGTCCCTGTTGTTGTATTTTCCCTGTGTCCCGGTCGTCATTTGTGTCCCGGTGTCCCAGTCTATAATTTCTCTTTGAGTGTCGCGGTCGTTATTTATATTCCCTGTGTCGCGGTGTCCCGGTCGTCATTTTTGTCTCGGTAGTCGTTTGTTTTCCGGTGTCCCGGTCTGTAATTTGTCTTTGAGTGTCCTGGTTGTCATTTATATTCCCTGTGTCCCGGTCGTCATTTGTATCCCGGTACTTTGTTGCTGGTGATTACTAATCGAACATTCCTTGTGTCCCGGTCGCTTTCTCTTTGAATGTCCCGGTCTTCATTTATATTCCCTATGTCCCGGTCGTCATTTGTATCCCGATGTCCCGGTGTGTAATTTCGTCAATCAACAATCATGACGTCAGTCAACACACAAACATGACGTCACCTGAAAGACACATCCACAGACAACTTATTTTTATATATATAAATATATGTTTTTAGCTACGTAAAATTTGCGAATATACAACATTCTTCGCTGTCCCATTGCCTTTGCATATAAATAGATTGTCAGGTTTACCGACTCTTGAACATGCAACATATAGTTGTCCATGGGAAAACAATCCGTATTCAGATCTATATCTCATTATTCTAATGATTGCCCCTGAGCTTTGTTGATGGTGATTGCTAATCGAACATTCCTTGTGTCCCCGTCGTCATTTATATATCCCCCTGTGCCCCCGGCGTCCCCGTTGTAGTTTTGTCCCTGTGTCCTGGTCGTCATTTATATTCCCTGTCCCGGTCGTCATTTGTGTCCCGGTCGTCATTCGTCATTCATATTCCCTCTGTCCCGGTGTTCTGGTCGTCATTTGTCATTCTTAACGTCAATTTCAAAGTCTCCCATACATAATCCAAAACAATCCGTATTCAGATCTATATCTCATTATTCTAATGATTGCCCCTGAGCTTTGTTGATGGTGATTGCTAATCGAACATTCCTTGTGTCCCCGTCGTCATTTATATATCCCCCTGTGCCCCTGGCGTCCCCGTTGTAGTTTTGTCCCTGTGTCCTGGTCGTCATTTATATTCCTTGTGTCCTGGTCGTCATTTGTGTCCCGGTCGTCATTCGTCATTCATATTCTCTCTGTCTCGGTGTTCTGGTCGTCATTTGTGTCCCGATGTCCCGGTCTGTAATTTCTATATACTTATTATGACGTCAAATGCAAACCCACAAACAAACAAACATGGATATATACAACTTATTTTGATATATATAGATATAGTTTTTTTTCTTTTTCTTTCTTTTTTTGTTTTTTCGTTTCTTAGTTTTTTTTTCTTTTTTAGTTTTTCTTTTTTTTAGTTTCTTCTTTTTATTGATTTGTTTTCTTCAATTTGTCAAAGTTTATTCTAACATTGACACTTGGAAAAACTTTACGTGTCAAGCATGCTGAAGCTCAACAATTTATAATAAACCTAAATATTTTGGGTATCTGTTTTAAGGTTCTCGAATTAATTTAATCTATTGTCAATATTTGTGCAATTCCCAGTTTTTTTTTAGTTTTTTTAGTACCCTTTTTAAGTGATCTAAAAAAATTGGAGGGCACATAGGCCACCTCCCACACTAATTATTTTCCCACAGTTACCCGATTAAAATTCTGAGATAGCCATTTTATTCAGCATAGTCGAAAAACCTTATAACTGTGTCTTTGGGGACGACTTACTCCACCAGAATCACCGTGAAAGGGGCTACAAGATACAAACTTTGATCAGTGTTTATATAGTAATGGTTATTGGGAAATGTACAGACGTTTTCAGGAGGATTTTTGGCTGGGGGAGTGGTTGAGAACAGGGGGTTATGTTGGGGGAACTTTCCATGGAGGAATTTGTCATGGGGGAAGAAAATTTCCATGAAGGGAGCGCAGGATTTTCTAGTCTTATTTCAAAATAGAACAATACAAAAATAAATATGGAACAGTTTTTTCAACTGAAAGTAAGGAGCAGCATTAAAATTTAACACTAACAGAATACAGAAGTTCGTTACGTAAGCTAACTTGTAAGTTATGTATAGTTCTAGTTGCCTTTTTAAGTAACCAAAACACTGTAGGGCAACTAAGCCTCCTCCCCTGCTCCTTTTTTCTCAAAGTGATTCTATTAAAACTATGAGAGAGCCATATAATTATGAAATTTCGTTTTAATTATTCATCTGTGGAGAGCCAAAATCAAAACGTGCATTAGTTCAAAAACGTTCAGAAATTAAATAAAACAAAGACATATTTTTAACTGAAAGCAAGGAGCAACATTAAAACTTAAAACAAATATAAATTACTTCGTATGTGAAAGGGGCTGCTCCCTCCTCAACGCCCCGCTCTTTACGCTAAAGTTTGACTCTTTCTCTCAGCTCTACTTTTTAAAACACTAAAAAACTTTAGCGTAGAGAGCGGGGCGTTGAGGAGGGAGCAGCCCATTTCATATACGAAGAGATTTCTGTTCCTTTATGTTTTAATGTCGCTCCTTACTTTCAGTTAAAAAAAAAACTTGTTTTTTTTATTTAGCTTATCCATACGGGTTCATCAAAAAATATTCTAAAGTTCGATTGTTGCTTCAGTATTTGTATATCTGAATTTGTATTCGGATAAGACTGTAATGACACATGATAACTACCCATACCTAGCACAATTAGATTTATATAAACGGTTCTCGCATATCCATACTTCTTGGCAACCTTCCGTCGACAATTTCTGGTAACAGTGCCTCAAAATAAAATTTTTGTAGATTTGGCAGCATTTTGTTAGACCAGAGACACGGTCACGACCAATCTTTTCATAATATAATTCCTCTCCCCCTAAAAATATTACAAAGTATACAAAATCAATGTCACAACATTCCAATTGCATTTGAATTTGGTAATAGTAGTCATGTGTTCTTTTCAGCTTTATTTCACTATTAACTTTCTTTTCAAGACATGTATTTTTTTAGCGCTATCCACTCTTCCAATGCAAGCCCTTTTGCTGTCAAAGGGCACTTCACCTCCAAAAGAGCCTTCTCACCCGAAGGAAAAATTGCTATCCCGTCCGGACTGGCCCCTTTCTTCTGCTTACTTATATATATATATATATATATATATATATATATATATATATATATATATATATATATATATATATATATATATACTAGCTGTTGGGGTGGTGCTTCGCGCCACCCCAACACCTAGTTGGTGGGGCGCTTCGCACCCCCCCAAGCCCCCCCGCGCGCGTAAGTCGTTACGTGCCATATTAGTTACGCGCCATTGTAGTTGTGTCCCTGTGTCCCACCTGTGAATAGAGATAGATATAAATATATGTTTTTAACTACGTAAAACATGCGAATATACAACATTCTTCGCTGTCCCATTGTCTGTGCATATAAATAGATTGTCAGGTTTACTGACTCTTGAACATGCAACATATAATTGTCCATGGGAAAAACAATCCGTATTCAGATCTATACCTCATTATTCTAATGATGTGTCCTGTGTCCCGGTCGTCATTTATATTCCCTGTGTCCCAGTCGTCATTTGTGTCCCGGTGTCCCAGTTTGTAATTTCTCTTTGAGTGTCCCGGTCGTCATTTATATTCCCTGTGTCCTGGTGTCCCGGTCGTCATTTGTGTCCCGGTGTCCCGGTCTGTAATTTCTATTCGAACAATCCCTGTGTCCCGGTCGTCATTTATATATCTCGCCTGTGCCCCCGGCGTTCCCGTTGTAGTTGTGTCCCTGTGTCCCGGTCGTCATTTATATTCCCTGTGTCCCGGTCGTGATTTGTGTCCAGGTGTCCCAGTCTGTAATTTCTCTTGAGGTTCCCGGTCGTCACTTATATTCCCTCTGTCTCGGTCGTCATTTGTGTCCCGGTCTGTAATTTCTCTTGAGTGTTTTTTCTTTTTAGTTTTTTTTTAGTTTTTTACCTTTTTTCTTTTTTCCTTTTTCTTTTTCTTCTTTATTTTTCAGCGTCACTATGAAGTACATATCGACGAACCTTTGTTTTTTTAACTTAAATCTGGTAGGCATTGATGACCTTATCCAAGTCAAAATCCCAAACCCAATCATCATCGCTATCATTTTCAGTTTTGATATGTTTTGACTCTCGCTGTCCAGGTGGATTTTCATCTAACTGCGCGGTTTTGCGTTCTTTAGCCGCAAGCCTGTTTTCTTGCTGTTCTTGTGATTCTCGGAACGCTTTCTTTTCTTACTTTCCCTATCAGCAGCAAGTTTTTTGGCATAGACTCTTTGAGCAGCTTCCTCGGCTGTTGCCATTGTAGGTTCTTCAGTCATTTTACAATTAAACACTTTTCCGTGAACGCATGTCTTAAATACCATTAATGACGTCACCGTCATAGCAAAAATGACGACAACTAATTTCATGACGTCAGTCAACACAGAAACATGACGTCACCTGATCCACAGACAGACAGACAGACAACTTATTTTTATATATATAGATATATGTATATATATATATATATATATATATATATATATATATATATATATATATATATATATATATATATATATATATATATATATGTCATTGTACATAAATATCATTGTACTTTTGCGCATTTTTGCAAGATAGTTATCATTTTTTCTATAAAAATATATTTTTAAAGAGAAAATGCTACTATGAACAACTCACAGCAGCACCAGACCAACACAGCTGCACGTGCTACTCCTCCACTCCAACCTCCTGCCATCCTGTTAGAGGAAAACCTGGCTGTTGTTGGGCCAGATGTGGCTAATAAAAAAGCACAATCTTTGGCAAAATGCATCCAAAAAAATGGGATCTATTCATCTTAATATTTTTTGTATGATAGAAGATATCTTTTTTGAAGATGGCAGCATGACATACAGATGAAATATTCACTTAATTAGTTTCTATTTGCAAATAGTACCTGTTTTAAGTATCTCTTGCTTTTTTTATGATGGAAAAGTAGTGTGGTCTCTGTTGTTATTAATACAAAACGGCGTTTTACCGAAATTGAATATGATCTTACCTGAGATTGATCCAAGGGCCTCCCACTCACGGTATAATTTTAGGACCTATTAGTAAAAGTAAAAAAGACCTATTAGGTCAAAAACACATGCAATTAAATGAACTCTGATCATGAGGTACTAACAAGAGTTTGTGACATACTTTAGTAAAGAGACTTGGATCCAAAGAAAAGTATACTTTCTGACATCTTAGATTATATAAATAAGTTAATTTAAAACTGTAGGGTCAATATCTTGGCATTGTTAACTTCCAGGATAAAGTTCAATCTCTCAGGTTAAAGCTGTAAAACTGGCCTCGTAAAAAAAAAAAAAAAAAAAAAAAAAATTTCAAAAGTTTGAAAACCTTCCCACTGTAGCTGAAGAAGTGGAAAGGGAGACCTAAGCGGAGCCCATTGTCGTTAAGTGGGTCGGGG